>NW_024751320.1:0-16069 GCF_018991925.1 Homarus americanus
CCTGTACTAATATTCCTAACGGCCCCTTGCTTGCTCTCTACAATATGTCTTATGAACTTGGGGTTCTCCCGTCCAACTGGAAAAATGCCACTATTATCCCCATCCCTAAGCCGGGAGATCCTGGGAAATATCGACCCATAAGTCTTACCTCCTGTGTTTGCAAGATGATGGAGAGGATACTCCATCGTCGCCTTCTTCACACCATAGTCGGCTTCCACAACTCCCTCAATGGTTTCATTCAACATCGCAGGACAGCACACTCCATTGCTTCCTTTTGTTGCAATCAGACTGCCCGCATCTCCGTCTTCCTTGATATCAAGGGAGCCTTTGATATGGCTCAGCCTGCCCTCATTTTAGCTGAACTTGCGCGGTTAGGGGTTAAAGGGAGACTTCTACAATGGATCGCCTCTTACCTCACCGGACGTCAGGCCCGGGTTCGCGTTGAAGGCTCCATGTCTCCTGTTCAAGAAATGAACCTAGGCACCCCTCAAGGTGGAGTCCTGAGTCCCACCTTGTTTAACACTCTCATGCACTCCATTGCATCTCTCCCGTGGCCGACAGAAGTTGTCCACTCAGGATATGCCTACGATGTCCTCCTCCAAGCCCCTGACTACCTCAGCATGCAGGAAGCCCTTGATCTGGTCTCCAGAGAGTGTGATTCACTTGGTTTCCTTCTTTCAACTGCAAAAACAAAAGCCGTGTGGCACGGTCGTGTTGTACCTCCACCCCTTCTCTTATCAGGAACGCCCTTGGACTGGGTTAATGAGACAAAATACCTGGGTGTGTATGTAACTCGCACACGTTGTCAGATCCCTGAAGTCCGCTATCTTCGAGACATGCTTTCGGCGTCTCGCTCCCCTGTCTACCATGTGCAGGGGTTCCCTTGGTGCCACCATCCCTGTACTTCTCACCATGTACAAGTCCATTGTCCGTTCCTGTGTCGACTACGCCACCCCTGCCCTCGTCAACATTAGTCGGACTGCTGTCAACCGTCTCGAAGTTATTCAGAGGAAAGCTGCTCGTATCATCCTTGGGGCTCCTCAGTGGACACGCTCTACTTCTCTATATACCGAACTTGGTCTTTCCCCCTTACAGGATCGTGTCCAGGAGTTTTACCTAAAAACTGCCGTTTCCATTCTACGGGATCCTCGGGGCGACTATGTCCAAACCAACTTGACTCCTGCTGTCCGAGACCGACCTCCATCTAGAAGACAGTGGCGAGGGTCACTCATCCGAGCCCTTCAGGAACACGACCTTCTGCCTGATATTGTTGTCACCCCTGCTGTTGGTTCGTCTCCTCCCTGGCTGGATTTTCAACCTGAAGTGATTGCCCTCGGTGGACCGCTCCCGAAATCCCAGGTGAATCCTGTATTCTCTGCAAATACCACCTCTCCAGGATCGCCCACTGGTCCCCAGGTAGGGTCGTCCTCTACACTGATGGTTCTGTTGATCCCGCTACAGGTAGGGCCGGGGCTGGTGTCTACATCTCCCGTCCTGATGCCCCTGAGCCTATCAAACTGTCTCTCAGAGTTTCTGACGGGGCATCCTCCACTCAGGCTGAACTAATAGCCCTCCTTGCTGCCCTTCTCGCTGAGGAAGAAGCAGATGGTTTCTGCCCCTTGCTTGTCTGCTGCGATTCCAGGTCTGCTCTCGACGGGATCGCATTTGGATCAGGGAAAAATAAGGACCTCATCCTCCGAATACGAGGATTAACATCCACACTTCAGGATGCAGGCCGTCCTGTGACATTCCTATGGATACCCAGTCATGTCGGTATCTTGGGGAATGAGACAGCAGATGGCCTTGCCAAGACAAGCTGCAACAAGGCCACACCTGACTACGTTGTTCCTCGAACACTTTTACAGATTAGGACCCAAATTCGCCGCAAACAGAGAGAAGCTCGGGAAGTAGCCATCCCCCTGGACTCCCCGCCCACCTGGTACGATGTCCTCCGTAAACTTCCTGACCTCGCGTACGTCTATGGGGAAGGGTCGCGGAAAGGGGACGTGATTGCTGCCCGTATCATCATTGGGAGATTGGTATCCACGCATCACCTGAGCAACGCTCTTGTGCATTATGCAGAAGACCCGACAGCAGCACCCTTATCCACTACCACCTGAGACGTCCCCACACACAACTCTTCCGTGACGCCTGCTGGACAACCACTCCACGACCCCCTGACGGAGACACGATGATCCTCCCCATACTGGCCAGATATTTTGTAAATAACATTGATTATGTGTTAAAGGAATATCCTTCCTTCCTTAGGATTTAGTAAGCCCCTTTATAATATTTATACTGTATATACTTGTCACACTTGCCAGATGCTTCTGGTGTTATTGTACAGGGGTACCTAGTGACAGCACTAGGATCCCGCTTCCTCTATCAAGGAACAAACAATTGAAATTGAAATTGAAAATTGAATAATGGCAGGTTGAGGGAGAGGGCGATGTACTGTACAGAACGAAACAAATAATTTTTTGGAAATACATTTTTTTTTACATTCAGTGCCATAATATTCTGACTTCTACTGTTTAACTATAATCTGCCTACGCTACCGTTCACGGGATGAATATGGGTGCTCAATAAACTAGCCGCTGTATGTGGCAAAATTCAAAAGCGGATCCCAGCCTTTTTTATTACATACTAGGAAACATCTCACACTCACACACACGTATAGATGATCAGTAAGGAGGAGCCTCGACCTGAGCCCTGACAGAACGTTACAGAACGTTACTATTTCGTCAGGCCGCGGTTAGGAAGTATATGAGAGTGATTTTGGAAGTTATATTTATGTTCCATATAACATATTTATGGTTTATGTGTGTGTGTGTGTGTGTGTGTGTGTGTGTGTGTGTGTGTGTGTGTCTGTGTGTGTGTCTGTGTGTGTGTGTGTCTGTGTGTGTGTCTGTGTGTGTGTCTGTAATTATGTTAGCTTATGTTTGGTTAGTTATTAGTTGGAGTAAGTTGTCGTGGAGATTTTTCAGGTTAGGTTAGATTAGATTAGGTTAGGTTGTGTTAGATTAGGTTAGTTATTAGTTGGAGTAAGCTGGAGTTAAGATTCTTCTGGATATACAAAACACTAAAGTTATTATCCAGTGTCATCCTCCCACACACCCCAGCAAAATGATTCACAATGGAGACTGATTAATGAATGCTTGTGTTGTGATAATAATTCCTCTTATTGATTAACGAACTTTAAATAAAATGGAACAAGGTTGAGTGATGGTTGTTGAACTGATATAGAAATGTTAAGTGGTAGTAGATATAGTGTAAAATAAGTCATTGAGTGATACTGTAGTTGTGTAGTACCCAAGTTTGGTTCACTTCTATGTTACTGAGGAAATTATTCAATCAGGATTTTTTTACAAGGATGATTGGTGTACCTGAAGTTGATGATCGTTTTTTTTTATTATTATTATAATGGTTGCCCCTCCTGTAATGAGAATGGCCAGGCCCAAGGGCCACCTAGGCGTGAATTTGCTTAAGGTGTTGAAGCTGTCGCCAACACAACAACCACACCCTGAGTTAATGAGCTGAGTGACCCAGTGTCAAGGAATAGTGCGTGGCCCACTGCACTGGTTAACCATTACCCCGTAACACGACGCGCAAATCGATTAACATCCAGGTCCCCAATTACTGTTGTGTAGATAGAGGTAAATGACGCAAAGGAACTTGCTCATGGTCTCACCCTGCCCGGAAATGGAACCCGGGTTCATTCGCTTGCGAGGCGAGCAAGCTGACAATTACACCGTGTGTCGCCAACATGTACATACACATACACACACACACACACACACACACACACACACGTCTCCTGAAGTAGATATGAGAGAGAGAGAGAGAGAGAGATCTAAGCAGCTTATTATCATCCTACACCAACAGGAAGCGACAGCGGAATAGAACCAGAACCAGAATGGAACCAAGACAAGGAACAGAACCCACCTCCCCGCAACCCACCAAGTTTTCTCAAATTAACGCATAATCTCTTGTCTCGTCGTGTCGTGTGAAGAAGCAATAAATTGTTCCTATCAATCAACTTAATTTCTCTTCTTTCTTCTCTCATGATTATTTCTTCTTTTATTTAATTTTTTTGTTGATTTTCGTCTTCATTTCTTCATTTAAAATTTTCGTGATTTCTTTCCTTCCCTCTATCCTTCTTTCTTTCCTTGCCTCTATTCTTCTTTCTTTCCTCGCCATCCTCTTTATTTTCACCCTTCCATCATCTTTATTAGCTTTTCAATTTTCCCTGTCTCCTTCCTCCTTTCCTTTTCCTATTCTCATCTTTCCTTCAACCTTCCCTCCTTCATAATTCCTCTCCATCTCTCCCTCTATTCCTTCCTTCATCACCATCATATAAAATCATACTCGCTTCCCCCCCGCCCTCCTCCCCCCCAAAAAAAAATATTCATCCCAACTTAAAAATTCACGTTTCCTGGCCACTGAGATCACCTACCCTGACCTTACCTTTACTTTGACCTGACCTGACCTTTCCCGAATGATGCCTTATACCTTATACCCAAACGATATATACCCATACACCAAATGAAACTCGAAGAGACTGACTATAAAGTGTGTGTGTGGATATTAATCTGTTATCATTCAATCAAAAGTTTATAAGGTTTTACAAAGTTGTTTTCATTTTAATGTGGACTGGAGACCCTGTATAATATAAGTTGACTAATACTATACTTATGAGTGGGAGTAAACACTAATTCACATCTCTCTCTCTCTCTCTCTCTCTCTCCAGTCTATTTCCCTCGTCTACTCTCTCAATAATATCTTTCTCTCAATCTACATCTCTCTCTCTCTCTCTTTCTCTCTCCCAGAATATCAACAGTGAGTAAATATAAATAACCACACGATTTTACAGAATAGGGATATATATGTGTTAGAGAGAGAGAGAGAGAGAGAGAGAGAGAGAGAGAGAGAGAGACTTACCATGGGACCTGATCTATCACTCATTTGAACCTAACCTAACCTAACCTCAACAATGCTTACAGAACCATTCTCCTCCGTTCCCCCCCCACCTCGGCCCCCCAGCCCTTGACTGTAGGAGGAATGGGCGAGATAGGGCAGGAAAGGTCAACTGGGTGAGTATACACAAGGTCAAGAGAGGTCAGGAGCCAAGAGGTACAGATCTCCGTGGGTCATGGTGGTCATACTATATAATTGTACTGTAGAAGGTACTCTCTCTCTCTCTCTCTCTCTCTCTCTCTCTCTCAGATAACCCCCAAGTTTGTTATGACTCTTCCTGGACAGTGTATTTTTATCTTCAAATAGGATATGTTATCGTGTATCTCTTGTTAGAACGAGGGAACAAATAATTTATTGAATAATGGCAGGTTGAGGGAGTGGGCGATGTACTCTACAGAACTAAACAAATAATTTTTTGGAAATACATTGTTTTTAACATTCAGTGCCATAATATTCTGACTTCTACTGTTTAACTATAATCTGCCTACGCTACCGTTCACGGGATGAATATGGGTGCACAATAAACTAGCCGCTGTATGTGGCAAAATTCAAAAGCGGATCCCCGCCTTTTTTATTACATACTAGGAAACATCTCACACACACACACCCACACGTATAGATGATCAGTAAGGAGGAGCCTCGACCTGAGCCCTGACAGAACGTTACAGGTGTACTATTTCGTCAGGCCGCGGTTAGGAAGTATATGAGAGTGATTTTGGAAGTTCTATTTATGTTCCATATAACATATTTATGGTTTATGTGTGTGTGTGTGTGTGTGTGTGTGTCTGTCTGTAATTAGGTTAGCTTATGTTTGGTTAGTTATTAGTTGGAGTAAGTTGTCGTGGAGATTTTTCAGGTTAGGTTAGATTAGATTAGGTTAGGTTGTGTTAGATTAGGTTAGTTATTAGTTGGAGTAAACTGGAGTTAAGATTCTTCTGGATATACAAAACACTAAAGTTATTATCCACCGTAATCCTCCCACACACCCTAGCAAAATGATTCACAATGGAGACTGATTAATGAATGCTTGTGTTGTGATAATAATTCCTCTTATTGATTAACGAACTTTAAATACAATGGAACAAGGTTGAGTGATGGTTGTTGAACTGATATAGAAACGCTAAGTGGTAGTAGATATAGTGTAAAATAAGTCATTGAGTGATACTGTAGTTGTGTAGTACCCAAGTTTGGTTCACTTGTATGTTACTGAGGAAATTATTCAATCAGGATTTTCTTACAAGGATGATTGGTGTACCTGAAGTTGATGATCGGTTTTTTTTATTATTATAATGGTTGCCCCTCCTGTAATGAGAATGGCCAGGCCCAAGGGCCACCTAGGCGTGAATTTGTTTAAGGTGTTGAAGCTGTCGCCAACACAACAACCACACCCTGAGTTAATGAGCTGAGTGACCCAGTGTCAGTGTCCGTGGCCAACTGCACTAGCTAACCATTACCCCGTAACACGACGCGCGAATCGATTAACATCCAGGTCCCCAATTACTGTTGGGTAGATAGAGGTAAATGACGCAAAGGAACTTGCTCATGGTCTCACCCTGCCCGGAAATGGAACCCGGGTTCATTCGCTTGCGAGGCGAGCAAGCTGACAATTACACCGTGTGTCGCCAACGTACTCACACACACACACACACACACACACACACACACAAACACACACACGTCTCCTGAATTAGATATGAGAGAGAGAGAGAGAGAGAGAGAGAGATCTAAGCAGCTTATTATCATCCTACACCAACAGGAAGCGACAGACAGACAGACAGACAGACAGACACATCACAACCACCAAGTTTTTCTCAAATTAACATAATCTCTTGTCGTCGTGTCCGTGTGGCTGTCGTGTTTGTCAATCCAGCAATTTCTCTTCTTTCTTCTCTCTTGATTATTTCTTCTTTTATTTAATTTTTTGTTGATTTTCGTCTTCATTTCTTCATTTAAAATTTTCGTGATTTCTTTCCTTCCCTCTATCCTTCTTTCTTTCCTTCCCTCTATCCTTCTTTCTTTCCTCGCCATCCTCTTTATTTTCACCCTTCCATCATCTTTATCAGTTTATCAATTTTCCCTGTCTCCTTCCTCCCTTCCTTTTCCTATTCTCATCTTTCCTTCAACCTTCCCTCCTTCATAATTCCTCTCCATCTCTCCCTCTATTCCTTCCTTCATCACCATCATATAAAATCATACTCGCTTCCCCCCTTCCCTCCTCCCTCCCCCCCCAAAAAAATATTCATCCCAACTTAAAAATTCACGTTTCCTGGCCACTGAGATCACCTACCCTGACCTTACCTTTACTTTGACCTGACCTGACCTCTCCCGAATGATGCCTTATACCTTATACCCAAACGATGTATACCCATACACCAAATGAAACTCGAAGAGACTGACTATAATGTGTGTGTGTGGATATTAATCTGTTATCATTCAATCAAAAGTTCATAAGGTTTTACAAAGTTGTTTTTATTTTAATGTGGACTGGAGACCCTGTATAATATAAGTTGACTAATACTATACTTATGAGTGGGAGTAAACACTAATTCACATCTCTCTCTCTCTCTCTCTCTCTCTCTCTCTCTCTCTCTCTCTCTCTCTCTCAGTCTATTTCCCTCGTCTGCTCTCTCCATAATATCTTTCTCTCAATCTGCATCTCTCTCTCTCTCTCTCTCTCTCTCTCTTTCTCTCCCAGAATATCAACGGTAGTAAATATAAAAATAACCGCACGATTTTACAGAATAGTGATATATATATGTGTTAGAGAGAGAGAGAGAGAGAGAGAGAGAGAGATAAACTAACCATGGGACCTGATCTATCACTCATTTGAACCTAACCTAACCTAACCTCAACTATGCTTACAGAACCATTCCCCTCCATCCCCCCCCCTCGGCCCCCCAGCCCTTGACTGTAGGAGGAATGGGCGAGATAGGGCAGGAAAGGTCAACTGGGTGAGTATACACAAGGTCAGCAGAGGTCAGGAGCCAAGAGGTACAGATCTCCGTGGGTCATGGTGGTCATACTATATAACTGTACTGTAGAAGGTATTGTTTCTCTCTCTCTCTCTCTCTCTCTCTCTCTCAGATAACCCCCAAGTTTGTTATGACTCTTCCTGGACAGTGTATTTTTATCTTCCAATAGGATATGTTGTCGTGTATCTCTTGTTAGAACGAGGGAACAAATAATTTATTGAATAATGGCAGGTTGAGGGAGAGGGCGATGTACTGTACAGAACTAAACAAATAATTTTTCGGAAATACATTGTTTTTAACATTCAATGCCATAATATTCTGACTTCTACTGTTTAACTATAATCTGCCTACGCTACCGTTCACGGGATGAATATGGGTGCACAATAAACTCGCCGCTGTATGTGGCAAAATTCAAAAGCGGATCCCCGCCTTTTTTATTACATACTAGGAAACATCTCACACTCACACACACGTATAGATGATCAGTAAGGAGGAGCCTCGACCTGAGCCCTGACAGAACGTTACAGGTGTACTATTTCGTCAGGCCGCGGTTAGGAAGTATATGAGAGTGATTTTGGAAGTTATATTTATGTTCCATATAACATATTTATGGTTTATGTGTGTGTGTGTGTGTGTGTGTGTGTGTCTGTCTGTCTGTCTGTCTGTAATTATGTTAGCTTATGTTTGGTTAGTTATTAGTTGGAGTAAGTTGTCGTGGAGATTTTTCAGGTTAGGTTACATTAGATTAGGTTAGGTTGTGTTAGATTAGGTTAGTTATTAGTTGGAGTAAGCTGGAGTTAAGATTCTTCTGGATATACAAAACACTAAAGTTATTATCCAGCGTAATCCTCCCACACACCCCAGCAAAATGATTCACAATGGAGACTGATTAATGAATGCTTGTGTTGTGATAATAATTCCTCTTATTGATTAACGAACTTTAAATAAAATGGAACAAGGTTGAGTGATGGTTGTTGAAATGTTAAGTGGTAGTAGATATAGTGTAAAATAAGTCATTGAGTGATACTGTAGTTGTGTAGTACCCAAGTTTGGTTCACTTGTATGTTACTGAGGAAATTATTCAATCAGGCTTATTGTCTGACAGGTCTCGTCTCTCTTATGGCATTTGGCTGAATTAAGGTATTAAGTTTTCATAAATTTTAAACTATTACACTGTGGTTATATTACGACATATTAAACGATTACAGTGTTATATTACGACATATTAAACGATTACAGTGTTATATTACGACATATTAAACGATCACATTGTCTATATAACGACATATCACCAATAAAAGAAAATATATAGTTTTTGTATATGTTTATCGCTACACATTATTTATGTGTTTCTGAATAACATAGCTGATTAATCAATGTTATTTATCACATATCACTTTAATAAGTATTTCAGCTTTCCTAACCATATATAACATGTTTACCATCACGTGACACAGACAGACTCTCTCTCTGAGGTAAAACGGAGTTAGATACACGTCTCTCTCTCTCTCTCTCTCTCTCTCTCTCTCTCTCTCTCTCTCTCTCTCTCTCTCATGATCTGACATAACTCTTGGAAACTTCTGAATTAAACACAAGTAATATATCTTTGTACGATAGTTCCCCTTATGTTGTTAAATTTGTATAAACTATTGAGAAATAATTAACAAAATAGTTACGTAACATCAAGTGTGTGTGTGTAATAATAATAATAATAATAATAATTAACGGTTAATTGAAAAAATTCTGCAGCCCGAAGGCTGAAAATATACATTGGACATAAATGACTTATTACATACATTGGTGGTTTAACAAAAGCCTTCATTAGAGAAAGGTAAAGGAACATACAGTGAACATACAGATTAATGTAGGTGTTGAACAGCAAACTCGTAGTGTAGTAACTCCCTCCCAGATGGTGTTAGGAGGAACTCACGTGGTGTAGTAGTTCCCTATCGAAGCCCGCAAAGTGAGGAACATTTTCCCACCTAATGTGTGTAAACTTTCTCACACTTTCTCACCTTTAACAACAGAGTGAGAGAGACGGTGTGTGTGTGTGTGTGTGTGTGTGTGTGTGTGTGTGCGTAATAAGGAGGACTAACAATCTTCACCTTACTGTAAGATCCTCCCACTTCACTACACATATCAACAGTAATCTGAAAATAAACCAGAGTAGAACATGTTCCCGCCTTGTTATCCTGTTAATTACGTTTGCGTGTCAATTGGTCGTTAACACCACCAGGTAACGTAATTACTAACGAAGTAATTTTATCTTCGAGGATTGTAATGCATGTTCCATTATTCTTAATTCCTTTGGCCAGACCACCAAATTGTTTCGCCCAGGTAATGATGATACAGGTGGACAGTTATGTTATGTATTTAAAAACGAAAATTTCATATGGTGCCGGAGTGTGTGTGTGTGTGTGTAGGTAGCTAAACAACAGAGGTAGTGAAGCTTCTTGTCATAAACCATGTACACCTCCCTCCTATTCTGTGTATTACATGTTAGTTGTGTCTTTATCGTGTTGGTCATTTATCCCTTATAAGTTAACACCCCCCCCGTATTGTTATTTTGTTCTACTCATTCTCTTACACTTATTTCTCTACGTACTTAGGAGTCACGTTGAGTCAAATCTTTTTCTATTTAATATTTCAGGTTTTACATATTCGTGCATAGGATCTTTACTCATAACTAAATCTTACCTTTATATATAGGACAATTTCCCCCATAATTACGAACTTTTACTTCAATACATCAACGTTTTGTCCGTAAATTGTTTTTGGTTATTTCTTACACCCAAAATAATTAAGTTACGATTTATTTTGAAGTTCATCGGGAATGTAGTTTATAAATATTACCACTTGATTGTTAGGTTAGGTTAGGTTAGGTTAGGTTAGGTTAGGTTAGGTTAGGTTAAGTTAAGTTTGGCCGAAGGTATAGTGTCTGGCCCGGTGAGCGAGGTATGGCTGTGAAAACGGGTTACAGTTTTATTTATCTCAAGTTGTTTATTTCTATTTTATAAACTAAAAAGAGTCAACAACATTTTCTTTATACACCAGTGTACAGTATAGTACGAGTATACAGTGTTGTGTATGGTGTATAACGAGGCCGCTCCTGTGTATGATGTCTTTGTCTTGTTGTGTATGTATGTATTGTTACTCGTATGATGTACTGTATGGTAGGGTTGCCATCACTCAGTTTAAGATAACTTTAATCGCTAGATTTAAGGTCCCCTAAAAATGTTGTCGGTCGCTGTTCATAATTCAATCTGTCTACTCTGATTGGATCTAATTTCATGGATCTCTAGTTATTATCAATCATCTCTTTATTTTTTATGACAATTCGTGAAACTTTACATTTTAGTTTTTAATTAGTTTTTCGCTCATTGAATCTCATTTGTCTCTTGACATTTAACTTCTGTTTGATTCTTGACGTAATTATCTGACGTGGTACTTTATTTTATTATTGTTAAGTTTACACTCACACACACACACACACACACACACACACCCGTCTCTCTCACTCTGTTGTTTAAGGTGAGAAAGTGTGAGAAAGTTTACACACATTAGGTGGGAAAATGTTCCTCACTTTGCGGGCTTCGATAGGGTAAATGATCTCATCTCGTGTCCCCAGAGTGAAGAAAAACGTCTCGTGTTTGAGTCGGTGAGGCAGCAAACGTTCCTTTTGGCTTTAAATTAGATAAATTCCGATTCAGAAAGGATATAGGCAAGCACTGGTTTGGTAATAGAGTTGT
Organism: Homarus americanus; assembly: GCF_018991925.1. Taxonomy (NCBI): domain Eukaryota; kingdom Metazoa; phylum Arthropoda; class Malacostraca; order Decapoda; family Nephropidae; genus Homarus; species Homarus americanus. The sequence continues at coordinate 11,699 of NW_024751320.1, forward strand.
GGATATGTGGAATAGGCTACCGAGTGCTATAGTAGGATCGGGGACGCTAGGGAGCTTCAAGACGAAGTTGGATAGGCACATGGAAGTGCTGGGATGGGTGTGAAAGGGATCTGCCCTGTATGGGCCAGTCGGCCTCCTGCAGTATCCCACTTTCTTATGTTCTTATGTACATACATACATACATCGTTGTTCAGATAGATATTTAGTAAAATCGTATTACATGTTCACAATGATTCAGCACGTACTGTACAAACAATATACATACTGTAGACAGTGTAGACATACAGCTGAAGTCTTTAAAACACGTAATGATGTTGGTAATTACACTTGTCCACAACGATCAGAAATTATATAGAACTCTTTATCATTGTTCTAGACATTGGGGAAAATGTTCTAGTTTCTATTAGTAAATCTGAAGGTAAGTTTCATCTCTTGTGTTCAATGAAGTTGGAATAGGTTGAGACTGAGTTATTTGCGAGGCGAATTGTGTGTTTTCATCCCTGGAAAAATATGTACTCAAGGAAGAAATTGGGAAAAATAGTAGGTTTAAAGTGTTGAGTTTGGTGAATTTTCCATCTAAGAAGTTGAATAAGTCGACTGTTTGTTTATGGTGTGGCAAGATATCACACCTCTCCCTTCCCTCCCCTTCCCTTCCCCTCCCCTTCCCTTCCCCTACCCTCCCTTCCCCCCTCCCCTCCCCCCTCCCTTCCCCTCCCCTCCCATCATCGTGTGAATTCTGCGTCAATTTGTTTTCTTATGCATGAGTGAAGTAGATTTTCATGTCATTGTTACATCACTGTTGAACATGCACAGTTGTTATGGGAAGTGTTAGGGAGGGAAGGATGAAAGAAGAGGGAGGGGAAGGGGAGAGAGTGAGGAGGAGGGAGGACAAATGGGAGAGAGAGAGAGAGAGGTTGGGCGAGGGGAAATTGCACGGAACAGAGGGTAAAGGGGAGGGGAAAAAGGCAGGCGAGGAGAATGGAGAGAGGGAAGCGGGGAGAGAGATAGGGAAGAGGGGAGTGATGAAAGTGGGGAGAGAAAGTAGAGAGGAGAGAGGAAAGAAAACCTTGTATGAGTATCAGTTCCAGTTTTATGCTTATTGTGTTATTCTCTCTCTCTCTCTCTCTCTCTCTCTCTCTCAATCTGGCATTTTCTCCACTAGGACTAAATACTATAAGCTCCTCTTGAAACCTATATAGAGCATCCCTTCTGAGGGTTTTCCTTGACTGGGGATAATATGCAGCGATGCTTTCCCTCGGTAGGATTCCCTTCACTTGGGTATCTTATCCGCTGAGATTTTATCCACAGGGATTTTTATCCTTAAAGAAATAGTAGTTGAGACCATCCCCCATCGACCGCCCCCAACATAACCCATTAACATTGGTCTTTATCCCCTGGTGTCAAGTTTCTCTACCCGACGTAAATTTGATAACATTCAGGGCCTCGTACGGCTGGACCTGACAGTACCTGGTGTTTGTGGAGCATAAACGCCAGGTAGAGGTTCATATGATAGTGAGGCGGGTGGTGGTGATGCTACCATGGTCACTGTGTGGGGGGGGGTGTCTTGTTATTATACTTGGTTGAGTGTTTTATGCTCGAGGTACAGAAAGTATTACTGCATAACTCTGAACAAGAGAGAGAGAGAGAGAGAGAATCAGTAGCGACTATATTGTCAATAGTGTAAGACAAGGTGTAGAGACAACTAACTATAACACCTTGGCTATACTGTATGTATATTCAATCTGTCTAATTGTTATAGTGTTAGGCATTACTGTCTCCCCTGTCTCAACATTTTCTATCTCTGTCTCTTAATGTACAGTCCTCTTGCATCATCTCGCATCTCATTATCGTCTGTTTGTCTCTCAGGAGGTGTTGATGTCTCTCTAATGTCTCAATTGTTGGTGTTCTGTGAGAGGAAGAATCTGGAGGTCAAGGTTGTTCAGGGGAGGAGGAGAGGAGATAGAAAAGTAAGATACGGAGGAAGAAGAAGGAAGATGAGGGAGGAAGGAGAAGGAAGATAAGGGTGAGAAGCGGAAGGGAAGTATTTACAGGGAAAGAAAAAAATAGAAAGATAGGGAGAGAGTGAAGGTAGGAAGGACAGGGGGGAGTTTTTTGGGGCATTTGTAAAAGAGGATACGGGGAGAGATGGAAGAGATAAAGGAAAGACCGGAAGGAGAAATGAGGAGACGGAGAGAAAAATACAAAAAGAAAAGGTAATTGAAGGGAGGAAGGATAATATGTTTTTATAAGTGTGATTAATGATGAACCCAAGAAGAGAGAGAGATAAAAGTGAAAGGAAAGGAAGGGGAAGGAAAAGGAGGAGAATAATGAGGACATGAAGAAAGAATTATAAGAAAATGAGGAAAATATATAGATTTTCTTTTGCAATTTGGATATAAAAAAAACATAGACGCTTGTTGAAAATAGGAAAATATATTCTCGTTAGCTCCAGATTTCACCATTAATATTACGAAGAAACATATTTATTTCAATGAGAGTTATAGAATTTGTTTACTAAATGTTTCAAGTACTAGCAGGCCACACTACCCTTGAGCATTACTGGCAGACCTTCGGCAGTTCTGACAGAAGGAAGTAACGAGTCTTATAAGCAGTAGTTTAAGAGAGGATCCTGTGCTCTCCCACCCACAGTTAAAAGTCGTTAAATAAATGATATGATATAATCTTAGGTGGGAGTTTCACCCAATGTATTCCGGGGATTAGACTGCAATTATTCATAGTTATCCTTGTGTGTTAAGGATTATCCATCGTTCTTCAAGGATTTACATGTCTTTGTTCATGGATTATCGCCTCGTTCACGGAGGATAAGGTCACCCTACTTGATGTATTAAATCATCATACTAAGTAGAGTGACATTGTCCTTGTTAGGTATTTATGTCGTCACTTCAGCTAGCATGAAGGTAAGGGTTTATACGGTGTCTCCCTTAATGAGTTGGTCGTAAGGTTGTCTTTAGTGCTTATATCTCTACAGCACACGTTGAGGAAGTGACTTATCCCAACACACGGAGGCTATAACTTGTATCCTGAGAGAGACTTACACTTAACAGTATATTAAACACATACAGACGTCTCTCTCTCTCTCTCTCTCTCTCTCTCTCTCTCTCTCTCTCTCTCTCTCTCTCTCTCTCTCTCTCTCTCATACTCGCATAAGTCAACGTTTATATACTGCAACATTTACGTTAGTTGATATCTAACTGAATCTTTTATGATGCGACCAACCAACCAACCAACCAGCCGACCGACCGACCGACCGACCGACCGACAGCCTTTGTGTTGCTAAGCCTTTTGATGTGACTTGTAACTTTCCAAGTGCTTTATTTAATTTTCTTGGTGTGATCCCTTTAATCCGTGTGTGGCAGTGATGAATTACTGAAGGGCTCACCCTGTGATGGCCAGGTGGAGGGTTGTGACGTAACTCCTTCAACTCCATGTTTTAACTCCCTCACTCCGACGATTTAACCACACGAATACAGCGTCGCCTTACTCAGGGGAATAAGATATCAAGTATTAAGTCATCGTACTCAAGAGATTAAGGCATCGTACCCAAGGTCTTAAGGTAATACATTTTTAAATATATTTTCTGATTTTTTCTTTTTTACTACGGAACGTTAAATTGGAAATCTGTCATGTCTTAGGTTGTGTGAGAGAGACAGCTGTCCTTTGTGTGTGAGAGACAGCTGTCCTTTGTGTGTGTGAGACAGCTGTCCTTTGTGTGTGTGAGAGACAGCTGTCCTTTGTGTGTGTGAGAGACAGCTGTCCTTTGTGTGTGTGAGAGACGGCTGTCCTTTGTGTGTGTGAGACAGCTGTCCTTTGTGTGTGTGAGAGACAGCTGTCCTTTGTGTGTGTGAGACAGCTGTCCTTTGTGTGCGTGAGAGACAGCTGTCCTTTGTGTGTGAGAGACAGCTGTCCCTTGTGTGTGTGAGAGACAGCTGTCCCTTGTGTGTGTGAGACAGCTGTCCTTTGTGTGTGTGAGAGACAGCTGTCCTTTGTGTGTGAGAGACAGCTGTCCCTTGTGTGTGTATGAGAGACAGCTGTCCTTTGTGTGTGTGAGAGACAGCTGTCCTTTGTGTGTGTGTGAGACAGCTGTCCCTTGTGTGTGTTAGAGACAGCTGTCCTTTGTGTGTGAGAGACAGCTGTCCTTTGTGTGTGTGTGAGAGACAGCTGTCCCTTGTATGTGAGACGGTTGGCCCTTGTGTGTATGAGACAGTTGTCCCTTGTGTGTGAGAGAGATAGCTGCCCCGTGTGTGTGCAACAAGTGGAGGACAAGTCGAGGCGGGGAGGACAGACGGGGGCGGGAGGAGAGAGGTTTGAGGAGGAAAGAACAAGTGGAGGCAGGGGAGGACAAGTGGAGGC
>NW_024751321.1:0-17241 GCF_018991925.1 Homarus americanus
ATAGACACACAGTTACAGGTATGAGCACACAGGTACAGGTATGGGTACACAGGTACAGGTATAGACACCTGTACAGGTATGGGCTACAGGTGCAGGTGTAGGTGCCTGGGTACAGGTATGGAGCACCTGGGTGCAGGTATGGGTGGGTGCAGGTATAGGTGTTAGCACACACAGGTATGTTTACAGTTTTGGGTACAGGACTTTTAAGGTACAGGTATAGGCACACAGGTGCAGGTATAGGTATAGAGCACAGGTATAGACACAGTTACAGGTACAGGGACACAGGTACAGATGCAGAGTACAGATATAGGCACACCTTAGGTGCAGATATAGGTATAGGCACAGATTATAGACACAGTTACAGATTGCAGGGACACAGGTACAGGTCTGGTACAAGGTATAGGCACACAGGTGCAGTTATAGGTATAGGCACAGGTATAGACACACAGTTACAGGTATAGGCACACAGGTACCAGGTATAGGGACAAGGCTACCAGGTATAGGCACAGGTACAGGTATAGGCACACAGGTGCAGGTATAGGTATAAAACACAGGTATAGACACACAGTTACAGGTACAGGGGACACAGGTGCAGATATAGGCACACAGGTGCAGGTATGGGCTATGGGCACACAGGTGCAGGTATGGGTATGAGCACAGGTATAGACACACAGTTTAGGTATATAGGCACACAGGTACCAGGTATGGGGACACAGGTGCAGGTGCTTGGGCACACAGGTACAGGTATAGGCACCTGGGTATAGACCTGATTACAGGTATGAGCACACAAATTTTACAGGTATAGGCACACAGATATGAACCTGGTTACAGGTACAGGGACGTACAGGTATAGATTTTGGGTACAGATATATGGGTACACAGGTACAGGTATGAGCACACACAGGAGCCTGGGTATAGGCACACAGGTACAGGTATGGGCACACAGGTACAGGTATAGGGCACACAAGAATGGGTATAAGCACACAGGTATAAAATGAGTCACAGGTACAAACAACACAGTTACAGATATAGGCACACAATTACAGGCATGAGTCACACATTTACAGGTATAAGCACACAGGTACAGTATGAGCACACATGTACAGGTATGAGGACACAGGTACAGGTAGGCACACATGTGCAATTATAGGCACACAGAGTACTAGTATAGCGTACCAGGGCTGGCTGGGTCAGAGTATACCAGGCACGTAACACAGGTACTGACTTTGGAGTACAGGTACTAAACACATGAGTACGGAGGTATCAGGCACACAGGTACAGGTATAGGCTACACATGTACCAGGTAAAATGAGGCCTGAATATGGGCACACAGGTACAGTGCAGGCACAAAGGTACAGACACACATGTACAGATTATGGGCACACAGGTACAGGGTATACACACACAGGTACAGGTATGGAGTACACAGGTGCAGATATGGGCGGTAGGTATGGGCACCAGGTATGGGTATGGGCGTAAAATTATAGGCACACAGGTACACGGTACAGACACACAGGCTGAATATAAGCACCACAGGTACAGAATATGCAGCACACACAGGTACAGGTATCAAGGACACAAGGTACAGGTATATGGCATGCAGGGTATGTGGACACACAGGTATGAACAGAACACAGGCCTGAACAGGTACCTGGGCACACAGGTGCAGGTATGGGCGCAGGTATAAGCACACAGGTACAAATTATGGGCGTACAGGTATAGGCACACAGGTAAGGTACACAATTATGAGCACACAGGCACAGATATAGGCACAGGTTGCAGATATAGGCACACACCTGGGTATGAGCCACACAGGATACAGGTACTAGGCACACAAGATTACAGACCACAAACGGTGCAGAGTCCAAATATAGGCACACAGGTATGAACCCCCACCTGATTACAGCCACAGGGACACAGGTACAGATATAAGCACACAGGTACAGGTATGGAGTATGGGCACACAGGTATAGCCACACAGTTACAGGTACAGGGACACAGGTACAGATGCAGGTGCAGGCACACAGGTACAGGTATAGGGGACTGGGTACAGGTATGGGGACACAGTACAAATCGTACAGAGTATAGGCACAGAGGATATGCAGGTACTAGGCCTGGAGTATAGGTACACAGGTACAGGCATAGGTACAGGTACAGGCATAGGCACACAGGTGCAAAGTATAGGCACACAGATTACAGGTACAGTATAGATTACCAGGATCAGGCACACAGGTACATAGTGGGTACACAGATACAGGTATGGGTACACAGGTGCAGATATGGGTGGACACAGGTGCTGAAGTATAGGCACACAGATTATAAATTATACTTTTTAAATTTGAAACATGCACTTATGGGCACCAGGTATATGGGCGTACAGGTTCAGATTATAGGTATAGGCACACAGGTACAGGTGCAGGAATTATAGGCATACAAACTGCAGGTGCAGGTATAAGACACACACAGGTACAGAGCACACAGGTACAGGTATGGGCACACAGTGCAGGGCACACAGGTACAGATATAGGCACCAGATACAGGTGCAGGTACAGGATGGGCACAGGTGCAATTATGGGCACACAGGTACAGGCTGGGTACAGGTATGGGCACACAGGTGCAGGTGCCTGGTGAGGTATGGGCACACAGGTACAGGTGCAAATTATGGGCACACAGATACAGGTTGAGATAGGCACCACAGGGGTACAGGTATGGGCACACAGAGTACAGATTATGGGCACTGGGTGCAAGGTGCGTAATAGGCACCAGATGCAGAATATAGACGGGACACAGGTACACAGAATTACAGATACACACACAGTACTGGAGTATAGGCACACAGGTAAAGGTATGGGCGGACACAGGTGTGGGCACTAGGGTGAAGTGTGGCACACAGGGCAGGAGTGCAGGTACAGGTACAGGTATAGGCACACAGGTACAGGTATGGGCACACAGGTATGGGTATAGATACAGGTGCAATTATAGAGCACACAGGTACAGGTATACACACAGGTACAGGTAAGATTACACAGGCCTGGTATAGGCACACAGGACCACAGATATGGGCACACAGGTACAGGTATGGGCACACAGGTGCAATTATGGTCTGGGTGCAGATTATGGGCACCAGGTACAGAGTATAGGCACACAGGACATGGATTATAGGCACACGGAATATGGGTACACAGCTTCGGTATGAGATGTAGGCACACAGGTACAGGTATGGGCACACAGATACAGATGGTTACCTGGAGGTACAGGTATAAACACACAGGTGCAGGTGTGGGCACACAGGTATAGATGATAGGCACACAGGTGCAAATTATAGGCACACAGATACAGGTATGGGCACACAGGTACAGGTATAGGTATAGGTACATGGGTGCAGTACAGGTGTGGGCACACAGGTGCAGGTATAGGTGCAGAATATGGGTATAGGTGCATGAGTTAGGTATGAGGCACACCAGGGTACAGGTATAGGTGCACAGGTATAGGTACACAGGTACAGGTATAGGCACACAGGTACAAGGTATGGGTACAGGTATAGATTATGGGTACATAGGTGCAGGTATAGGTGTGGGCACACAGGTACAGGTATAGGCGTACAGAGTATGGGTACACAGGTACAGTGTAGGCACACAGTGCAGTGTGGCACACAGGGTACAGGTATGGAATACAGGTATAGGCACACAGGTGCAGTTATAGGCACCAGGTGCAGGTATGGGCGTGCAGGTGTGGGTACACGGGTGCAGGGTATGGGCACACAGGTACAGATTATGGGTACACAGATATGGGCACACAGGTACAGATTATGGGCACACAGGTACAGGTATGGGCGTACAGGTATGGGTACACAGGTACAGGTATGGGTACACAGGTACAGGTATGGGCACACAGAGTACAGGTATAGGTATGGGTGTGTCATAGAGTCAGGTTTAGGGGTACAGGCTAATGCACTGAGGTACAGGTATGAGCACACAGGTACAGGCATAGCCAGGTACAGAGTATGCGTTACAGAGCTGGAGTATGGTGGCGCAGAGTATAGGCCACAGAGGTACAGGTATGGGCACACAGGTACAGGCTATGGGCACACAGGTGGGTATGGGTGCACAGGTACAGGTGCACAGGTGCAGGTATGGGCACACCGGGTAGGCTAGGTGCAGGTACAGATCTGGGTACAGTGTACAGGTACAGGTATGGGTGCACAGTACAGGTACACAGGTGCAGGTATGGGCACACAGAGTGCAGGCTATGGGCACACAGGTGAATATGGGCACACAGGTACAGGCACACAGGTGCAATTATGGGCACACAGGTGCAGGTATGGGCACACAGGTCTGTCTATGGGCACACGGGTATGGGTACAGGTATAGGCACACAGGTGCAGGTATGGGCACACAGGTGTAAGGTATGGGCACACAGGTACAGGTATAGGCACACAGGTACAGGTGGCGCACAGGTGCAGGTACCAGGTATATGGTATAGGTGCAGGTATATAGGTGTGAGCACACAGGTACAGGTACCTACAGGTACAGGTATGGGCACACAGGTAGGTATAGGCACACAGGTGAATATGGGCACACAGGTACAGATATAGGCACACAGGTACAGGTATGGGGACACAGGTGCAGGTATGGGCACACAGGTACAGGTATAGGCACAGGTATGGGTACATAGGTGCAGGTATGGGCACACAGGTACAGGTATGGGCACACAGGTGGGTGTGGGCACACAGGTACAGGTATAGGCACACAGGTACAGGTATAGGCACACAGGTACAGGTATGGGCACACAGGTACAGGTATGACACACAGGTATGGGTATGGGCACACGGGTACAGGTATGGGCACACAGGTGCAATTATAGGCACTGGGTGCAGGTATGGGCACACAGGTACAGTGTATCAGGTATGGGTGCAAGCTGGGCACAGGTGTGGGCACACAGGTACAGATTATGGGCACACTAGGTGTAGGCACACAGGTGCAGGTATGGGCACACATTTGGGTATGAGCTTTGGGTACAGGTATGGGCACACAGGTACGGGTATGGGCACACAGGTATAGGCACACAGGTATAGGTGTGGGCACACAGGTACAGGTAAACACACAGGTACAGGTATAGTTACAATTTTTCCACAGGTACAGGTATAGGCACACAGGTACAGGCCACACTGAATTTTGAATATAGACACACAGATTACAGATTACACAGGTACAGGTATGGGTACACAGGTACAAATTACACAGAGTACAGGTATAGACACACAGGTTACAGGTATAGGCACCTGGGTACAGGTATGAGCACACAGGGTGATATAGCTACACAGGTAAAGATTACCTGGAGTGCAGGTATAGGCACACAGGTATTGGGACACTCACAGCAGAAACATAGGAAGGAGCTACAAGTACACTTAACAGGACAGATACAAGTACACTTAAGAGGACAGATGCAAGTACACTTAACAAGACAGATACAAGTACACATAACAGGACAGATACAAGTACACTTAACAGGACAGATGCAAGTACACTTAACAGGACAGATATAAGTACACTTAACAGGACAAATGCAAGTACATTTAACAGGACAGATACAAGTGCACTTAACAGGACAGATACAAGTACACTTAACAGGACAGATACAAGTACACTTAACAGGACAAATACAGGTACACTTAAAAGGACAGATACAGGTACACTTAAGAGGACAGATACAAGTAAACTTAACAGGACAAATGCAAGTACACTTAACAGGACAGATACAAGTACACTTAACAGGACAGATGCAAGTACACTTAACAGGACAGATACAAGTACACTTAACAAGACAGATACAAGTACACTTAACAGGACAGATACAGGTACACTTAACAGGACAGATACAGGTACAATTAACAGGACAGATACAGGTACACTTAAAAGGACAGATACAGGTACACTTAACAGGACAGATACAGGTACACTTAACAGGACAGATACAGGTACACTTAACAGGACAGATACAGGTACACTTAAAAGGACAGATACAGGTACACTTAAGAGGACAGATACAAGTACACTTAACAGGACAAATGCAATACACTTAACAGGACAGATACAAGCACACTTAACAAGACAGATGCAGGTACACTTAACAGGACAGATACAGGTACACTTAACAGGACAGATACAAGTACACTTAACAGGACAGATACAGGTACACTTAAAAGGACAGATACAGGTACACTTAACAGGACAGATACAAGTACACTTAACAGGACTAATGCAAGTACACTTAATCAGGACAGATACAAGTACACTTAACAGGACAGATGCAGGTACACTTAACAGGACAGATACAGGTACACTTAACAGGACAGATACAAGTACACTTAACAGGACAGATACAGGTACACTTAACAGGACAGATAGAAGTACACTTAACAGGACAGATACAGGTACAGTTAACAGGACAGATACAAGTACACTTAACAGGACAGATACAGGTACACTTAACAGGACAGATGCAGGTACACTTAACAGGACAGATACAGGTACACTTAACAGGACAGATACAAGTACACTTAACAGGACAAATACAGGTACACTTAAAAGGACAGATACAGGTACACTTAAAAGGACAGATACAGGTACACTTAACAGGACAGATACAAGTACACTTAACAGGACAAATGCAAGTACACTTAACAGGACAGATACAAGTACACTTAACAGGACAGATGCAGGTACACTTAACAGGACAGATACAGGTACACTTAACAGGACAGATACAGGTACACTTAACAAGACAGAAACAAGTACACTTAACAAGACAGATAGAAGTACACTTAACAGGACAGATACAGGTACACTTAACAGGACAGATGCAGGTACACTTAACAGGACAGATACAGGTACACTTAACAGGACAGATACAAGTACACTTAACAGGACAAATACAGGTACACTTAAAAGGACAGATACATGTACACTTAAAAGGACAGATACAGGTACACTTAACAGGACAGATACAAGTACACTTAACAGGACAGATGCAGGTACACTTAACAGGACAGATACAGGTACACTTAACAGGACAGATACAAGTACACTTAACAGGACAGATACAGGTACACTTAACAGGACAGATAGAAGTACACTTAACAGGACAGATACAGGTACACTTAACAAGACAGATGCAAGTACACTTAACAAGACAGATAGAAGTACACTTAACAGGACAGATACAGGTACACTTAACAGGACAGATGCAGGTACACTTAACAGGACAGATACAGGTACACTTAACAGGACAGATACAAGTACACTTAACAGGACAAATACAGGTACACTTAAAAGGACAGATACAGGTACATTTACAGGACAGATAGAAGTACACTTAACAGGACAGATACAAGTACACTTAATAGGACAGATACAAGTACACTTTGAATCCTGAGCATGTTTATACTTTAAGAGACTACTGGACAGCCACTGGTCAGACTGGGAAATAAATCAAATGAATTGCCGTATAAGTCCGGGTGAAGGAGTGGCCACCAATGTTTATATGAATGGATAATTACCTAAGTTGATCTACTGTATAGGCGGCGGGAACATGTAATGGTCTAGTGAGTTTTGTTTGGTACCTGTTGTTAATGATTTCTCTCTTCTCTTCTCAATGGTATTACACGTATACAGTTATACAGTAATAACAGTCGACGTCAGCTGTTCTCCGCCATTGTCCGCGTGACGTCACTGCCTCGTGTGAGAATAATCATTGTAATCACAGTTCCGGAAGAGTCCATAACACGGCACGTCACTTAACTGGTTCTGTAGTTCGGGTTTTTTATATGATATCTCCGGCAAACGGTTTAGTTCATATATCCGGCAAATGTTTTAGATATCTCCGGCAAACGGTTTAGTTCATATATCCGGCAAATGTTTTAGTTCATATATCCGGCAAATGTTTTAGTTCATATATCCGGCAAATGTTTTAGTTCATATATCCGGCAAATGTTTTAGTTCATATCTCCGGCAAATGGTTTAGTTCATATATCCGGCAAATGTTTTAGTTCCTATATCCGGCAGACGGTTTAATTTATATATCCGGCAAACGTTTTAGTTCATATATCCGGCAAATGTTTTCGTTCATATATCCGGCAAATATTTTAGTTCATATATCCGGCAAATGTTTTAGTTCATATATCCGGCAAATGTTTTAGTTCATATATCCGGCACATGTTTTAGTTCATATATCCGGCAGACGGTTTAGTTTATATATCCGGCAAACGTTTTAGTTCATATATCCGGCAAATGTTTTCGTTCATACATCCGGCAAATATTTTAGTTCATATATCCGGCAAATGTTTTAGTTCATATATCCGGCAAATGTTTTAGTTCATATATCCGGCACATGTTTTAGTTCATATTTCCGGCAAACGGTTTAGTTCATATATCCGGCAAATGTTTTAGTTCATATATCCGGCCAATGTTTTAGTTCATATATCCGGTAAATATTTTAGTTCATATATCCGGCAAATATTTTAGTTCATATATCCGGCAAATATTTTAGTTCATATATCCGGCAAATGTTTTAGTTCATATATCCGGCAGACGGTTTAGTTCATATATCCGGCAAACGTTTTAGTTCTGGTATACGTTACGTATTTTTTCATTTTTATTAATACCTTTACATGATGATGATGATGAATGGTGATAATGATGATGACCTTTAAATATGATAACGACTTAACTTTAACTGTAATAATAACATATAAATACTGGTTTAAAAATAATATAATTAGTCAGCAGTAAATTTAACACCACTGACCCAAGCTTACATAAACACACCTGATTTACCAATTTGTTAAGTTCACAATAAATGGGTATTTTACACTCAAAAGTTTATAGCCAATTACGTTTTAATGAATGATTGCATTTTTGTGTGTCAAAGGCGACCGTACGTCTGGCGAAGGAGTTTTATGACTGTGAGGAGAAGGCCAAACGCTGCTCATTACCAGTACTGGCAGTGTGTTTTATGGTAGACCCCTGACTGTGCCTTGGGTGCACCGACGACACCAGCCGATCACACACACATTTACTTACTTACTCACTCCACCGACAGACTATTACTTCGTCGATAGATTCTCACATATATTCTTAACGTAATTAGTGAAGGTCGGCTGGTCTCCACACTCCCTCCACTTCCCCGTGTCCACTGCGGCCACCACACACGTAGCCAAAGATCCATTTACAAGCTCCTTACACGTGTCTGTGCGCCCCACCCACCATTCTCCGGACACACACACATTTCATCCTGTCCTCGGATGGGCGTGTGACTTGTGGCAGGTGTCGTCGCCCTTACCTTACGACCCAAGACAATGTTTCTTACCTACCACTGTGTCGTACATTACTGCTGTCTTCCCTGCTGGCGGGGCACGTAGGTCGACCATCACACATAATGTTTACTTACAAAATACACAATAGTTTCCACCATTCAGGATGATGCAATAACTAACCTCTTGAGGATTTTTAGCTTTAATTATCGTCCTTCGAATGTTATTGTTTAAACCAACGTCCTTAAAGATTTATAGCTTAAACCATCGTTAAAGGTTATAACAGCTGGGTTAAGTTCCCTGTCATCATCTTTTAGGATTTGGTTTGACATTAAAAATAACCATTATTCCCGTCTTTATATACAGCATTAACCCTAAGCCACATTATTCACCGTCTTGGCCACTAGTCTTGTTCATCATAGTTTAATACCGTCTCTTCACTATCCCGAGTTCAGACCAGTATCATCTGCATATCGAATATTTGATACTACGTTACCATTAACTTTTAGTCCTTCATCGTTTCTTATAACTTTTCTCATTATAAATTTTTGATCGGTGATTATGCAGTCCTGGAGATAGCACGCAGCCCTTTCTAACTCCTTCCGAGGGTTAGGTTAGTTCGGGATTAAAGATTAGATTAATTAATGGTGGGGAGACCATAGGTCTATAACAACAGCTGGGTGGTGTGGTGGGGCCATAGTCACATCAACAACAGCTGGTGTGGGGTGGTCCAAGCTGGGTGTGGTCATATCCACAGCTGGGTGGTGTGGTGTGGGGCCATGGTCACATCAACAACAGCTGGGTGGTGTGGTGGGGGTCATAGTCCTCCAGCTGGGTGGTGTGGTGGGGGTCAGTTCACACAGCTGGGTGGTGTGGTGGGGTCAGTGGTCACAACAACAACAGCTGGGTGGTGTGGTGTGGTGGGGGGTCATGAGTCACATCAACAACAGCTGGGTGGTGTGGTGGGGGTCATGAGTCACATCAACAACAGCTGGGTGGTGTGGTGGGGCCATGGTACAACAACAACAACTGGGTGGTGGTGTGGTGGGGCCATGAGTCACATCAACAACAGCTGGGTGGTGTGGTGGGGGCCATAGTCACAACAACAACAGCTGGGTGGTGTGGTGGGGGCCATGAGTCACATCAACAACAGCTGGGTGGTGTGGTGGGGCCATGAGTACAACAACAACAACTGGGTGGTGTGGTGGGGGCCATAGGTCACATCAACAACAGCTGGGTGGTGTGGTGGGGGCCATGGTCACATCAACAACAGCTGGGTGTTGTGGTGTGGGGCCATGAGTCACATCAAGAACAGCTGGGTTGTGTGGTGGGGGCCATGAGTCACATCACAACAACAGCTGGGTGGTGTGTGGTGGGGGCTATGAGTCACATCAACAACAGCTGGGTGGTGGTGGGGGTCAGTGAGTCACACTGCAACAGCTGGGTGGTGTGGTGGGGTCAGTAGTCACAACAACAGCTGGGTGGTGTGGTGGGGGCTGTGAGTCACATCAACAACATGGGTGGTGTGGTGGGGTTATGAGTCACATCAACAACAGCCGGGTGGTGGTGGGGGACAGTAGTCACAACAACAGCTGGGTGGTATGTAGGGGGTCATGAGTCACATCAACAACAGCTGGGTGGTGGTGGGTCAGTAGTCACAACAACAGCTGGTGGTGTAAATAAGGAGCCATCAACAACAGCCGGGTGGTGTGGTGGGGTCATGAGCTCATCAAAACAGCTGGGTGGTGGTGGGGTCAGTAGTCACAACAGCTGGGTGGTGTGGTGCGGTCAGCAGTCGCTGGCCAAATACTGAAGCGGGTGGTGTGGTGGGGTCATGAGTCACATCAACAACAGCTGGGTGGTGGTGGGGGCCATGAGTCACATCAACAACAGCTGGGTGGTGTGGTGGGGGCCATGAGTCACAACAACACCGGGTGGTGGTGGGGCCATGAGTCACATCAACAACAGCTGGGTGGTGGTGGGGCTACAGTGAGTCACAACAACAACAGCTGGGTGGTGTGGTGGCTGCGAGTCACATCAACAACAGCTGGGTGGTGTGGTGGGGGCCATGAGCCAACAACAATTGGGTGGTGTGTGGTGGGGGGCCAGGCGAGTCGCCATCAACAACAGCTGGGTGGTGGTAAAATATGAGTCACATCAACAACAGCTGGGTGTTGTGGTGTGGGGCCATGAGTCACATCAAGAACAGCTGGGTTGTGTGGGGCCTGAGTCACATCAACAACAACAGCTGGGTGGTGTGTGGGGCCATGAGCTCAAATACGGTGGTGGCGGGGTCAGTAGTCACAACAACAACAGCTGGGTGTGGTGGGGGCCAGAGCGACATCAACAACAGCTGGGTGGTGGTGTAAACAGTGAGCTAACAACAACAGCTGGGTGGTGGTGGAAGCCAGTGAGTCACATCAACAACAGCTGGGTGGTGTGGTAAATAAGGGTCACATCAACAACATGGGTGGTGTGGTGGGGCTATGAGTCACATCAACAAAGCTGGTGGTGTGGTAAATAAGTGAACATGAACAAAGAAGCTGGGGTGGTGGTAAAGGTGAGTCACATCAACAACAGCTGGGTGGTGTGGTGTGGGGCCATGAGTCACATCAACAACAGCTGGGTGGTGGGGCCAAGGAGTTCACATCAACAAACAGCTGGTGGTGTGCAGGGGCCATGAGTCACACTAACAACAGCTGAAACAGCTGGGTGGCGTGTGGTAGCTAAGTGAGTCACACAACAACAAAGTGTGTGGTGGTGGGGGTCAGTAACAAGAAATAACAACAGCTGGGTGGTGTGGTGGGGCCATGGATACAGCATCAACAACAGCTGGGTGGTGTGGTGGGGCCAGAGTCACATCAACAACAGCTGGGTGGTGGTGGGGGTTGCGAGTCACATCAACAACAAGGTGTTGTGGTGGGGCCAAGAAATGATCAACAACAGCTGGGTGGTGTGGTGGGAAGCCATGAGTCACATCAAACAGCTGGGTGGTGTGGTAAATATGAGTCACATCAACAAATAAAGGGAAAAGGTAAAACAGAGTCACATCAACAGCTGGTGGTGTGGTGGGGGGTCAAGGAGTTCAGCGCTGAACAACGCTGGGTGGTGGTGGGGCCATGAGTCAAACAACAACAGCTGGTGGTGTGGTGGGGGTCAGTAGTCAACAAACAACAGCTGGGTGGTGTGGTGGGGTCGTGAGTCACAACAACAAACAGCTGGGTGGTGTGGTAGCTGGGTGAGTCACATCAACAAATAAAGGTGGTGTGGGGCCAAGTGAGTCACAACAACAACAGCTGGGTGGTGGGGTCAAAGTCAGAACAACAGCTGGGGTGGTGGGGGTCATGAGACATCAACAGCCAAGGTGGGGCTATGAGTCACATCAACAACAGCTGGGTGTGTGGTGGGGGCTATGAGTCACCAACAACAGCTGGGTGGTGGTGGGGGTCATGAGTCACATCAACAGCTGGGTGGTGGTGGGGTTGCAGTTTCACAACAACAACAGCTGGGTGGTGTGGGTGTGGGGCCAAGAGTCACACTCAACAACAGCTGGGTGGTGGTGGGGGTCATGAAAGCCTGACTAACAAACAGCTGGGTGTTGTGGTAAATATGAGTCACATAAACAACAGCTGGGTGGTGTGGTGGGGGGCCAAGTGAGTCACATCAACATCAGCTGGGTGGTGTGGTGGGGGCCATGAGTCAGCATCAACAACAGCTGGGTGGTGGTGGGGGGTCAGTAGTCACAACAACAGCAGCTGGGTGGTGTGGTGGGGGGCTGCGAGTCACATCAACAGCTGGTGGTGTGGTGGGGGTCAGTGAGTCACATCAACAAACAGCTGTGGGTGGTGGGGGGACAGTAATGCCAACAACAACAGCTGGGTGTGGTGTGGTGGGCTGCGAGTCACATCAACAACAAGCTGGTGGTGGTGGGGTCAGTAGTCACAACAACAAACAAGCTGGGTGGTGTGGTGGGGCCATGACAAACAACAGCCGGGGTGGTGTGGTGGGGGTCATGAGTCACATCAACAACAGCTGGGTGGTGTGGTGGGGGCTGCAGTCACAACAACAACAGCTGGGTGGTGTGGTGTGGCTGCAGTCACAACAACAACAGCTGGGTGGTGTGGGGTCATGAGTCACACAGCTGGGTGGTGGTGGGGGCTGGTGAGTCACACAACAACAGCTGTGTGTGTGGTGGTGGGGGCTAAGTGGAGTCACACAACACCAAGTTGTGGTGGGGGTAATGAGCTATCAACAAATAGCTGGGTGTGTGGGGGGCTATGAGTCACAAATAACAAACAAAGGGTGGTGGTGGGGCTAAGGAGCCATCAACAACAGCTAAGTGGTGTGGTAAAAGGTGAGCGCAACAACAACACCAGTGGTGTGTGGTGGGGGCAATGAGTCAGCATCAAACAGCTGGTGGTGGTGGGGGCTATGAGTCACATCAACAACAGCTGGGTAAGTGTGTGGGGCCATGAGTCACATCAACAACAGCTGGGTTGTGTGGTGGGGGCCATGAGTCACATCAACAACAGCTGGGTGGTGGTGGGGGCCATGAGTCACAACAACAGCTGGGTGGTGGCGGGGGTCAGTAGTCACAACAACAACAGCTGGGTGGTGTGGTGGGGGCTATGAGTCACATCAACAAACAGCTGGTGGTGGTGTAAATATGTGAGTCACTTCCACAACAGCTGGGTGGTGGTGGGGGTCTATGAGTCACATCAACAACAGCTGGGTGGTGGCGGTGGGCCAAGGAGTCACATCAACAACAAAGCGGGGTGGTGTGGTGGAGGCTATGGAGTCACATCAACAACAGCTGGTGGTGGTGGGGCCATGAGTCACATGAACAGCAAAGGTGGTGGTGGGGCTATGAGTCACATCAACAACAGCTGGGTGGTGGTGGGGGTCAGTAGTCACAACAACAACAGCTGGGTGGTGTGTGGTGGGGGCTAAGAACACATCAACAACAGCTGGGTGGTGTGGTGTGGGCCATGACACACTCAACAACAGCTGGGTGGTGTGGTGGGGTCATGAGTCACATCACTGAACAACAGCTGGGTGTTGTGGTGTGGGGCCAGAGTCACATCAACAACAGCTGGGTGGTGTGGTAAAGGCAGTCACATCAACAGCTGGGTGGTGTGGTGGAGGCCATGAGTCACATCAACAACAGCGGGGTGTTGTGGTGGGGGCCAAGGACACATCATCAACAGCTTGGGTGGTGTGGTGGGGGTCATGAGTCACATCAACAACAGCTGGGTGGTGGTGTGGGGCCAAGTGAGTCACAAACAACAAATAGCTGGGTGGGGTGGGGGTCAGTAGTCACAACAACAACAGCTGGGTGGTGTGGTGGGTCATGAGTCAGTTATCAACAACAGCTGGTGTTGTGGTGGGGGCTATGAGTCACAACAACAACAGCTGGGTGGTGGTAATGCGAGTCACACATCAACAACATGTGGTGTGGTGGGGCGAGTCACATCAACAGCTGGGTGTGGTGTGGTGTGGGGCCATGAGTCACATCAACAGCTGGGGTGGTGGTGGGGGCCATGAGTCACATCAACAGCTGGTGGTGGTGTGGGGCTATGAGTCACATGAATAAATAAAGGTAAAGGAAGTGAGTTTACCAACAAATAAAGGTGTTGTGGTGTAAAGGCGAGTCACATCAACAACAGCTGGGGGCCATGAGTCACATCAAGCAACAGCTGGGTGGTGGGGGTTGAGCCATCAACAACAAAGTGGGTGGTGTGGTGGGCTGCGAAAGCCATCAACAACAGCTGGGTGGTGGTGGGGGCCATGAAAGTCACACACAGCTGGGTGGTGTGGTGGGCTGCGAGTCACATTAACAACAGCTGGGTGGTGTGTGGTGGGGGGGTCGCGAGTCACATCAACAAATAAGCTGGGTGGTGTGGTAAAATGCGAGCTCATCAACAGCTGTGGTGTGGTGGGGGCTGCGAGTCACATCAACAACAGCTGGGTGGTGTGGTGGGGCCATGAGTCAGCTGATCAACAGCTGGGTGGTGGTGGGGCCATGAGTCACATCAACAACAGCTGGGTGGTGTGGTGGGGGTCATGAGTCACATCAACAACAGCTGGGTGGTGGTGGGGGTCAGACGCTAGCCTGCAACAGCTGGGTGGTGTGGTGGGGGGTCATGAGTCACATCAACAACAGCGGTGGTGTGGTGGTGGCTGGCTCTGCTACAGTGTAAATGTAGTTCGTTCTGGAAGTGGTATGTTTTTCTGGAGGTAAGCTTTTTATGTTTTTATGGTGACTCCCTGTGTGTGTGTGTGTGTGTGTGTGTGTGTGTGTGTGTGTGTGTGTGTGTGTGTGTGTGTGTGTTCTAGGGCTACAGAAATGCTCTGTGTCTCTTATTGTATGTCTGGGCCAACTGTTCAAGATTATGTTTCGCTTGATGATGAAGACCTATTCTTCAACATAACTTCTAGAGAAGTGGATTAGGAAATTTAACCTGAAGGCTAATTTACTTCCAGGTTGTCACCCGGAGGACTTAATTAACTCACTGATATATAAGCATAATGTTATCTGGAGTACGAAATATGTAATTTATTTGCAATAAAAAATGTTTGGCAGAAAATTTATGTCGTGTTATATTGAGACACCTGTTATTTTAATTGATTTATTTTTAACAAAACAGTTCATGCTTCGATGTCTTAATAGTCTTCTGGCGGTATCTAGGATAAGTTTACTAAATCAGACATTCTTCCTGCTCGTCAAATGTTCAATAGCGTTAAGTCACAAGGTTCACCAAGAAATTTAGTATTACTACATACATTATAAGGCGTCAGGTTAGTGTTTAAACAGCCGTCTTACCCTGGCATAAGGTGGTGGCAGGTGTTAAAGTTCGAGCGTTATTGGTTTTACATCATACTGGGATGGAATTGTACATGATCAGCTGGATCCACTTGTATCATGCACTGTACGATAAAATATGTAGCAGAAGAGAAAGTGTGTGATCTCCCACGTGTCTTAAAACTCAACACGTTTTTATATAAGTGTGAGCACAAACCAGCTTTAGTGACGTAACATAACATAACAGAAACATTCACTCTTTCTTCTTGTATACTGTTCATCTACGTGTGGACAGGTACTAAGGGGAGGGGAAGAGTAGGGACGAGGTAATCAGTGTTGTTCATAAAAGCTAACAGCCGGTTGGCTTAATAGATTTTAAAATAACACGTTGTTGTGGGCAGAAATTTTACTTTTAATACTACGGATTTTATTTTGAAACTATTTAGGTGACTATTAATGTACTATAATATAGTATGGCCAAATTAATTCTAAGATCATTAGGGATTTTCATTTGAAGGTCAAAACACAAAAAACCACAGGTCCAAAGGTATTATGGTGAATAAACAAAAAATTCTAATGTTGATGGACAAGAGCAATCAAGCAATTTGTTACGCGTTTAAAGACTCCATTTTGAGGCTCAGGAATAAAATTACAACAACACACACACTATCTCTTTTAGTGTGGTCAACCTAGGTACACACACACACACACTTTAACATTACTACATTATTTTGTTGCTTCTGAATGAGTATGATGATCATTCAACTTTTGAGACAATGATATGAAAGATAATGATGTCACCTAGGTTGGTGAGTTTTAAGGTGACTAAAGAGTGCTGATACGACCGGTATCGTTCAAGATGCTGCATGGGTGTATGGCTCCATCTAGTGCGGGAGGGGCGGCAGCGTTTCCAGTGCTGGCGCTTGTCTGCCTCGGTTTGCAGTCGGGCTACCCGAAAGTATTGGACACCTTCTCGTGAAAGCCTGCCGTTGATGATGTGGAGTAATCGTCTCCCCAGGTGAGGGGGTCGACGGCACTTTTTCAGGTTTGTCTTAAGACTATCTCTTATATTTTTCAGCTGCCTGCGGCACATGCTTACTAATCATAGATGACTGTAAAGTAGCAGCTT
>NW_024751322.1:0-31683 GCF_018991925.1 Homarus americanus
GCTGACAGCTCGAACGACAAAGCTCCCCCTCCCCTCCAGTCTGTCACACTCATCCACCAACAAAAATAATTGCTGCTTGCAATAGAAAATAATCAGAGCACCTAGTTCAAAAAAATTAAAATACAGTACTAAATTATGCCTCAGCATAACAATATATACCGTAAACAAATTCTCATATAAGCTAGTTCTGATATAAGATAGTTCTGATATAAGCTAGTTCTGATATAAGATAGTTCTGATATAAGCTAGTTCTGATATAAGCTAGTTCTGATATAAGCTAGTTCTGAAAATGTACATGATAGTTCTGATATACTGTACACTAGATCTGATATAAATTGATTGATATATATTATTTCTGGATGTTAATTGTACACTCAGTTGTACATCATCACTTGTACTCTCACAGTGATGTACAGTGCTATTAATTATGCAGTGATAGAGGTGAGGGGTGAGAAAGGGAGAGAAGTGGGGGAGTGAGAGAATGAGAGAGATGAAGGGAGAGGAAAAAAGGGTAAGTGAGAGAATGAGAGATGAGGAAGGGAGAGAAGAAGTGAGAGAATGAAACATAATGGGTGGAGGAGAGAGAGAATGAGAGATGAGGAGTGAGGAAGACAGAGAAGTGAGAGACTGAGAGATAAGAGGTGAGGAAGGGGGAAAGAAATGATAGACTGAAGTTAGTGAGTGAGGGAAGGAGAGAAGCGAGAAAGTCAAAGAAATAAAAAAATAATAAGTGAGGGACACAATCAATTCCACTCCTCTAAAACAAATGACAATCAAAGTATCAGTTCAGAAGGAAATCAAAACAATACCCATGGGTTCAGAACCTATTTTTATTTTCATATTTATTTGGAAAAAAAAAAATTACACATCTTCACTATACATCAACTATACCAAACATCTACACATCATGATCCATATAAACTCGAGAATCAATTTAATTAAAAATATTTCTCCCCATACTGTACAGTCAAGGTGATTTACGGGGAAATTTTAGATTTACATACAAGCGGCTCCCTATATCTTACTGCATGTATCACTGGTCAGTTACATGAGGGCTTTTCCCATGATGAATCGACGGTACCACAAGTATGACGTTGCCAGGCTTAAGGAGTACCTGAGGGAAGATGAGAGTCATTTATTATTTAAGTGATACCTATTGTAATGTATTCTTCCTCCTCTAGATCAAAGTCTTCATGTATAATCTCTCTCTCTCTCTCTACTCTTTTTCTCTCTCCTCTACTCTCTGTCTCCTCTTCTCTCTCTCCCTCTTTAACCACCTTTCATTACCTAACAAATTACTTGATAACCTTCTCACTCTCAGTTAACAAAAACACAACCCAAATTAGGTATTCCAAGATCTTTCCTCATATTTACAAACATCAATTAAAAACATGCTCTGTATTTTAGAGAAAAAAAAAAGCATTTTGTAGACTTAACAATAGAGAAATCAAATACTGTAGTGGTGTATATTTATAAGCACTGTAACCACTTTTGAGATGAGTCAGCCAGCACTATAAATGTTATCCCTGATTGACTTACTGATAACTTATTCCCAGTAATTTTTGTTTTAATTTTTTAGTGTATCATATTGTGCTCCCTGTAACACCAACAAATACATAGTCTCACGATCTTGCTGCTTCTCCCGCCTGCACGAACGGGGTTAAACTTGAAATTTACTATATTTTATTTACCTGATGACTTATTGTTTACTTTCATTTAATGTACATTATTTTGTCATTCTATTTCTTCTTTTGTCTTAAATTAAGTGATTTTAAATGTATATAAGGACTTAGGCTTTGATATAGTGGGATTTTAAACATTGTTCTGTAAGTACGGTATGCACCTAGCATGTGTTCCGACTTACATACAAATTCGACTTACAAACATCCTCAGGAACGAAACCCGTTCATATGTAATTGCTGTGGTAATGTCTCTTTTATGTTGGATAAAGATGTGAATGTACAGTATATGAATGTAGATAAAGCAACTTTAAAGGCATTCAGTATAAAGAACAATGACTTATATTACAAAGGTGTATATATATATATATATATACAGCTAGACCCCGACTTACGACTGCTTCGACTTACGACCGTCGGGACTTACGACGCCCACAGTTGTGACCGTTTTTCAACATTACACTCCCTATTTTCTAAACTGAACGTTTCTAGTTAATGTAGTCTCTGTGTATAATAGAAATTTATGGGGGACCCCTATGTGCATTCAGGGCTGATCATATTTAAAGGTAAGTGTTGTCAAACCGTATCCATTCCTCAATATTTATTACTTTTACTGTACTGTATTCTCATTGCAGATTTTTATTAAAAAAAAAAAAAAAATTATGTATATATATATATTTCATGTAAATTCATGTCGAAAACGTGGATAAGATAATTCCTGGATAAAATCCGGCACGCTGTTTCCATTTTCCGCAGGGATTTTATATATATATATATATATATATATATATATATATATATATATATATATATATATATATATATATATATATATATATATATATATATATATATATATATATATATATATATATATATATATATATATATATATATATATATATATATATATATATATATATATATACATTAAGGTTGTCAATATGTTTCGCTTACGCGAACTCCACTTTTACGGCGACGCTATAATTTCGTTTAAACTGAATGTTTTACCACAAAAGGTACTTTGACATGGAGAGCGGCTGGCGAGCCGCGCCATTTTTGGATCCAAACCTCCCGCCATCTCTCCCGCCAACCGCCATGTTGTGTAAGCGGCGCGAGTAGGTTGCGCAGTGTGTCTGTTGCGTTATCAGTGATGTCATATGACGTATTGGACTGTGATTGGGCCATGCATCCTTACCTCCCTCCGCTGCTAGCTGTGATTGGTTTAAAGTAATATAACGTGTCCATCCGCGGGAGGGAGGGAGGAAAGACGACGCTTGACCTAGCCGCGGCAGTTTCATCCCTCCAGGCCACACCGTGTATACGTGAATCCATTGTTCTGTAAAATGGCTTCCGCCGGACCACCGCCCCCAGAGAGAAACCTTTCCTTACCTGGACCTAGCCACCCTAAGCCAAAGAAGACACGACGTTCCTAAAGCTACGAAATTAAGTATAAGATCAAACAAGAGTTGGAGGAAGGAACATGACAAGTTGATCTCGCGTGCCAGCATGGTGTTAACGAGTCTACGATCAGGACAATTAAGAAGGATGCAGCCAAGATAAAGGAGCACATGAACATCACAAAGTCTACAGGTGCTTCTATGATCAAGTATTGCCACAACCAGGTGCTTCTCAAGACAGAAAAATTACCTGTGAGGTACTTGGTGCGTCATGCGCGACGGAACATGGCGGTGGACACGCGCTCAGTTAAGGAGTACGCACGTGAACTGTATGCTGCAGTGTCACGAAAGATGGGAATTACAGAGCCCAAACCATTTAATGCTTCCTCTGGGTGGTTACAGAGGTTTAAGAAGAGAAACAAGATCACCAATATCAACATTGGTGGTGAAGAAGCTAGTGCTGACCGTGTTGCGGCTAGGGAATTTCCTCCGTTTTTACGTGAGATTATGGAGGAAGGACAGTACACTGACGACCAGGTGTTTAACATGGACGAATCTGGTCTTTTTTGGAAAAACTACCTTCCAAGACCTTCGTTGTGAAGAATGCCAGCAAGTGTCGGGGCCGGAAGTTGCAGAAGGAGCGCATCACCGTCCTGTTTACCACCAATGCCTCCGGTACCTGTAAGCTCAAGTTATCGGTGATCCACACAGCACGCAAGCCGCACGCCTACAAGAGCATGGACATGACCAAGCTAAATGTCCACTGGCTGACTGCACGTAAGGCGTGGATGTTCTCTACACTGTCCCTCTCCTGGTTTGATGACTGTTTCGTTCCCAATGTGAAGAAATTCTGTGAGCAACAGAATGTGCCATTCAAGATTTTGTTGCTGCTGGACAACGCACCAGGACACTCGCCCCTACTGTTAGATCGTCACCCCAACATAAAAGTGGTCTTCCTTCCTCCCAACACTACGTCTATATTACAGCCCATGGACCAAGAGTTAATCTGTAATGTAAAAGCTGCATTCTCTACTAAAAAATTCAAGCTCCTGAACGACTACACCAACACCAAGGAAGAGTTGCGTAACCTGAGTGACACCAACACCGATAGCAAGAGCGAAGACGACGAGGATCAACAGTTGGCAGAGCAAGAAGTACTTTTAAAACAGTTCTGGAGAACATTCAACGTCAAGAAAGCTGTGGACATCTTGGTGGAGGCATGGGATCAGCTGTCTGTAGCAACTGTTCGTCACGCATGGAGACATGTGTTGCAAGGCATTCCGGGCATTAGGCAGAGTAAATCTGTGACTGGTGAGGTTCAGACTGTTGCAGTAGCAGTGGGCCTTGCCAGAGAAGCTGCGCAGAGTGTTACAGCTGCAGGCTTCTCCGAGACCACCAACGACGACATCCTGTAGGTGATAAGGGATCCTGATGTGACTACCGACGACATGGTAGATGATGATGACGTCAGTGAAGAGGCAGGTGGTGAGTCATCCCAAGAAGAACGCCGCTTATCCCATACTAATGTATTGGGTGCCATCTAGTGTATCGAGAAAGCCAAGCTCCTCCTTTCCGACGACCCTGACGCAAACAGGTATGAAATCTTCACTACCCAGCTGTTGCAGACTATGGAGCCGTACATCAAGGTTTATCACGACAACATAAACACCAGCCGTCAGCAAAGCACAACAGAGTTCTTCGCCCGCAACCAACCACAGCCAGCCCAAGCCAGTGATAGTGACAGAGGTAGAGACAGTGATGATGACTTTGAGGGATTTGTCAGGGAGGCACTAGTAAGTGTGGATGACACCGATGAAGACTCACCTGAGGGCCAGTAGCCTGCCCTCTGCCTCAGAACCAGCCTCCATTCCCCTACGCCGACCCATCTCTTCTACTAACGTAAGTGTTAACCCCAGCCTTGTTTTTTTCTAACCTAACCTTCAGTTTATTCTTCTCTTATTGACTGTTCCCTTCTATATTATGTGTGGGTGAATACCATCATAAAGTTAAGAGGTTATTTTTAGTAAAACGTGCGTATTGTGTCGGGAAAAAGTGGAGTTTGGGGGTCGGCCCGGTCTCTATTTCAATTAATCCCATATGTTATGTTGTTCACTTTATGCGGGCCGCCGTGGGTTGAATTAACCGCGTAAAGTGAGAGTTCACCGTGTATATATATATATGTGTGTATATATATATATATGTATATATATATATATATATATATATATATATATATATATATATATATATATATATATATATATATATATATATATATATATATATATATATATATATATATATACACACACACACATATATATACACCTAGACCCCGACTTACGACGGGGTTAGGGACCCAAATCCAGGTCGCAAGTCCGACATGGTCGTAAGTCCGACATAGATAAAAAAAAAATAAAAATAAAAAATTAATAAAAAATCTACAATGAAATACAGTACAGTAAAAGTAATGAATAATGATGAATGGATACAGTACAGTGAAAGTAATAAATAATAAGGAATGGATACAGTGTGACTGAGCACTTAACCTTTAATGTAGTCAGCTGAATGCACATGGGGCCCCCATAATTTTCTAATTATACATGGAGACTACATTAACTGGAAACGTTTCAGTATAGAAAATGCGTGTGTCATTTAAAAAAAAATTTTTATCTATCAAGTCTATATATATATATATATATATATATATATATATATATATATATATATATATATATATATATATATATATATATATATATATATATATATATATATATATATATATATATATATATATATATATATATATATATATATATATATATATATATATATATATATATATACATATATATATATTATGAGCAATATATTTAGTGTTTAAGGAAATACAGTACCTACTACTGAGAGAGAGAATTGCATCATACTGCGACTTTCGGACTAGACAAAACATCCGCGGGGTGTTTAAGACAGCTATAACCTATGAACAAACTTTACCATCTACAGGTTATTGAATATTGAATGTTCATAATTATACATCCATGGTTGGAATTTACTCTAAATTATGCAGTATGTAAATTATTCTGGTTATACGCTACCAACATCTTCACTCTCCACACACACTATCAACACCTTCACTTTCCACACATAATCAACATCTTCACTATCCAAACACTATCAATATCTTCACTATCCACTTCACTATCAATACACACTATCAATATCTTCACTATCCATGTCATTATCAACACACACTATCAATATCTCCATTATAATGGTTGCCCCTCATGAATTTGTTTAAGGTGTAGAACCTGTCGCCAACACAACCACCACACCAAGTTAACGAATTGCATAACCCAATGTCAATAAATAGACCCTGCTGCGATATTGCATCACAAAAATTGTGACCAATTCCCAGGTTGCTGGTCTGACTTTCTGTCTCATTTACACATAATTGCAGGATCTCAATTGTTTCTCAAAACTATTGACAACACAAAATACATACATGGGTATAGTGTTTCTCACTATTGATCATTTTCTTAATTTATGGTCCTTTATTATTATTATTATTATTATTATTATTATTATTATTATTATTATGATTATTATTATTATTTATTATTATTAATTATAGCAGAATCGCTCATCCGCTAGCCAACGGTAGGACGCCACCCTCCGGGAGGCTCCACATTGTCTCACTGTTCAGTCCCCAAAACTTCTTCCACCAATAGTTCATTAACGGTGTATGTAAGTTCCACCATGTTTTTCACTACAACGGTACAGCAGAGTATATATTTTTTAGCATTAAACTGTTATTATTTTATTGTCTAATCATCACCACATATAACACCACCCATCATCACTACATATAACAACATCCATCATCACGACATATAACAACATCATCATCACTACATACACCACCCATCATCACTACATATAACAACATCCATCATCACCACATATAACATCATCCATCATCATCACTACATATAACAACATCCATCAACACTACATATAACACCTCCCATTATCACTACATATAACATCATCCATCATCATCACTACATATAACAAGATCCATCATCACTACATATAACATCATTCATCATCACGACATATAACACTATCCATCATCATCACTACATATAACACCATCCATCATCACTACATATAACACCATCCATCATCATCACTACATATAACACCATCCATCATCACTACATATAACACCACCCTATCATCACTACATATAACAACATCCATCATCACTACATATACATCATCCATCATCACTACATATAACACCATCCATCATCATCACTACAAATAACACCATCCATCATCATCACTACATATAACACCATCCATCATCAACACTACATATAACACCATCCATCATCATCACTACATATAACACCATCCATCATCATCACTACATATAACACCATCCATCATCATCACTATAACACCATCCATCATCACTACATATAACACCACCCTTTCATCACTACATATAACAACATCCATCATCACTACTATAACATCATCATCATCACATCATCACTACATATAACACCATCCATCATCACTACATATAACACCATCCATCATCATCACTACATATAACACCATACATCATCACTACATATAACAACACCCTATCATCACTACATATAACAACATCCATCATCACTGCATATAACACCATCCATCATCATATAACACATCCATCATCATACGTATAACACCATCTATCATCACTACATATAACACCATCCTATCATCACTACATATAACACCATCCATCATCACTACATATAACACCATCCATCATCATCACTACATATAACACCATCCATCATCATCACTACATATAACACCATCCATCATCACTACATATAACATCATCCTATCATCACTATCATCATAACATCATCCATCATCACTACATATAACACCATCCAGCATCACTACATATAACACCACCCTATCATCACTACATATAACACCATCCATCATCATTACATACATATATCCATCATCACTACATATAACATCACTACATATATCACATCTATCATCACTACATATAACACATCTATCATCACTACATATAATACGATCCATCATCACCACATATAACACCATCCATCATCACTACATATAACACCATCCATCATCACTATATAACATCACTACATATAACACCATCCATCATCATCACTATATAACACCATCCATCATCACTACATATAACACCATCCATCATCATTACATATAACACCATCCATCATCACTACATATAACACCATCCATCA
This sequence comes from Homarus americanus, assembly GCF_018991925.1. Lineage (NCBI taxonomy): Eukaryota > Metazoa > Arthropoda > Malacostraca > Decapoda > Nephropidae > Homarus > Homarus americanus. The sequence continues at coordinate 8,404 of NW_024751322.1, forward strand.
TTTCACTCACTACATATAACACCACCCACCATCACTACATATAACATCATCTATCATACTACACATCATCATCATCATCATCTACACATATAACACCATCCATCATCACCATCCATCATACTACATATAACACCATCCATCATCATCATACACACACCATCACTACATATAACACCATCTATCATCACTACATATAACACCATCCATCATCACTACATATAACACCATCCATCATCATCACTACATATAACACCATCCATCATCATCACTACATATAACACCATCCATCATCACTACATATAACACCACCCTATCATCACTATCATATAACAACATCCATCATCACTACTATAACATCATCCATCATCACTACATATAACACCATCCAGCATCACTACATATAACACCACCCTATCATCACTACATATAACACCATCCATCATCACTACATATACATCATACATCATCACTACATATATCACCATCTATCATCATCACTACATATAACACCACCCTATCATCACTACATATAACAACATCTATCATCATCACTACATATAATATATCCACTACATATAACAACATCCATCATCACTACATATAACACCATCCATCATCACTACATATAACACCATCCATCATCATCACTATAGATAACATCATCCATCATCACTACATATAACACCATCCATCATCACTATATATAACAACATCCATCATCACTACTATAACATCATCCATCATCACAACTTATAACACCTTCCAGCATCACTACATATAACACCACCCTATCATCACTACATATAACACCATCCATCTTCACTACATATACATCATACATCATCACTACATATATCACCATCTATCATCATCACTACATATAACACCACCCTATCATCACTACATATAACAACATCTATCATCATCACTACATATAATACCACCCTATCCTCACTACATATAACAACATCCATCATCACTACATATAACACCATCCATCATCACTACATATAACACCATCCATCATCATCACTATAGATAACATCATCCATCATCACTACATATAACACCATCCATCATCACTACATACACATCATCCATCATCACTACATATATCACCATCTATCATGATCACTACATATAACACCATCCATCATCATCACTACATATAACACCACCCTATCACTACCTATAATAACATCCATCATCACTACATGTAACAACATCCATCATCATCACTACATATAACACCATCCATCATCACTACATATAACACCACCCTATCATCACTACATATAACACCATCCATCATCACAACATATACATCATCCATCATCACTACATAAATCACCATCTATCATCATCACTACATATAACACCATCCATCATCATCACTGCATATAACACCATCCATCATCATCACTACATATAACACCATCCATCAGCACTACATATAACACCACCCTATCATCACTACATATAACAACATCCATCATCACTATTATAACATCATCACTACATATAACACCATCCATCATCACTACATATAACACCATCCATCATCATCACTACATATAACACCATCCATCATCACTACATATAACACCACCCTATCATCACAACATATAACACTATCCATCATCACTACATATAACACCATCCATCATCACTACATATAACACCACCCTATTATCACTACATATAACACCACCCTATCATCACTACATATAACAACATCCATCATCACTAGTACATATAACACCATCCATCATCATCACTACATATAACACCATCCATCATCATCACTATACAGTATATAACATCATCCATCATCACTACATATAACACCATCCATCATCATCACTACATATAACATCATCCATCATCATCACTACATATAACACCATCCATCATCACTACATATTAAAAAAATCTTCACTTATATATCACTGTCCTCCACTATAGATCATGGACACAAATTCCAACCTTAATATAAATTGTTATTTTATATCATTTTTGTATTTATGTCTTGTTTTTTCTCCTCAATGACATCTCAGGATGGAAGGTGACCATATAATTGATATTACAATGTCTCTCTTATCTGTGTTGGAGTTCAAGACTAGTTATAAGGGAAAGGACTCCTTCCTCTTGTACGTAAAGACCAAAGTGATTTTTACTGGGAATCCAAATGACATGGTCGTTAAGGATGATTTCTTTCAAAATTACTATAAATTCTGCATGGAGACGGAGCTGCCCTATGCATTGTCGCTGAACATTGCTAAGCATCTCAAGGGTTCAGGATTTGTTTCTCGGCGTCAAGGTCCCAACGGCAACCAACGCTTTTGCTACGTTGGGGTGGCATGGCCCAAGGGCATCGACTACACCACGGTCCACCCCGGTCAGGCCGGCCGCAAAAGAAAACTACTTAAACCAGAAGAGGATCGCAAAAGAAAGATGAAGCTGTTTGAGAAGTCGAAGAAGAAATTGCATGATACTGAGCCGTACATCCTTGAATGGGACTGGACTAAGCAAGCATTGATTTACACAAAGAAGGAAGAAGAGTCGACACCACAGGCCATGTCAGAGGGAAATGAAAACAACAATGAGTCAACAGAACTGGTCAAAGAATTAGACAGCCATGTACAGGCACAGTTGTCAGTGGGACAAGAGAACAGTCAAGAACCTACAGAAAAAATCCCGGATTTTGGGAGTGAAACACAATTTTTGCTTCCCCTCATAGAGGACTTAGTATTTGAATGAGTAAGACAGCGGAAGATTTATTTTTTGTACTGGACAATATAGTTCGATAAAAGCTTATTATGGTACTGTCAATATTTATTTATTCATTTATTTATTTATTTATTTTTATGGGGATTAGCCCACCCGGGCACAGGTCACTGACCCACATCGGGGCCTGGGGGGCGACAATTTAATAGTAATAGTAATTCATAGTAAATAAAATTTATAATAAAAAGTAAAATAAAATAATAATAATAACAACACTGTAATAATGATAATAAAGAAAAGAAAAACAATAATCAATAGTGAGAAATGCTTTATGTATAGTATGTTGTGTTGTCAATAGTAAGAGAAACAATTGAGATCCTGCAATTGTGTGTAAATGAGGCAGAAAGACAGATCAGCAACCTGGGACTTGGTCACAATATTCGTGATGCCATATGGCAGCAGGGTCTACCATTAGACAACACATTATGCTTCCAATATCTTCTCAGGCGGTAGTACCTCCCTGTTTGATAGTTGCCTGCTACCTACTACCTAGTCAGCACACAACTAGTTTACAATTCCTTAGTCTTCTCACTTTATATTAATCACAACAATTGCACAATACTTGCACAACAATTGTCTTCAGTTGTTCTGCTCGGCTTAGTCTTTACACTTGGAACGGTGGCAAATGACTTTGCCATGGGAGAGGAGAGAGAGAAGGGAAACATAGAAATGAGAAGTAAAGTAGTAGGGGGTGATAGCAGGTGGGCTGTCCACCTACAGTAGCCGAGTCGAGGTGATTGGTTGGGGTAATGGCCACACGCAGCAGACGCCCGCCACTCAAGGGGGGCAAGGGTTGGAGGGGGGGGGGGGCTAAGCTAGTTAGACATTCATTAGTGTAATGGGTGTTAATTTATGTTTCTTAAAGGGTGGTGTTATTTGTTCACATCTATGTGTAAAGTGGGTCTTGTTTTATGTTAGCGTGGAGGCTCTTGGGCCACCAGCTGTGTGTTCTTGTGGTTTCTTTTTTTTAACTGGGAGAAGATTGGGTCCTCCAAGGCTCCAACTCTTCAAATTTGATCCCAACTCTTTGAGCTTGGCTGTGTGTACGTGTGTTCAGTGGTTCTATATTATATAGTTCGTGAAGTTCTTGTATTTTGGTGGTGAGACATAGTGGATACAACATCCACGCTACAGACACGGCCTAGGCTGCGTTAGGGACCTGTCGTGTGTGTATGTGTATGAGTGTCGTGAGTTTACGTGAATCATGAAGAAATTTTGCAAGAACCTATACCAAAACACATACAAAAGAATACCAAACAGTTATAAACAACAGCGAAACGGTAACTCTGCTATTTGAGTTTAAAATCACGTTAAGAACTGCGAAAATAAATCAATTATTGAAGAAAAACTGCAAAAATACCACATGTAACATAAATACAACTTCTGGAATGTTGATCAATGTCCCCCTGGCGGTGGCCTGGCGAACTAGGGGGGGGGGGGGGTCACAGCTTCCATGGTAAACACTTTAAATATTATGAGTGTCTCTCACCCACAATGGAGAGGCCTACACTATTTTCTCTCACCACCGCTGTCTACACCTACACTATGGTTACTCACACGAGCCAGAAGCACCGGACATGGAGTAGAAAAATTGTCCTCGTTGCAAATGATATTCAGTCGAATTTCATGTGAGTCTTGGTAACAACAAATTCTTTGGTAATGTATCATTTGAAACTTAATTTTATGTTGCATTTATATTTATTCCCACCCAGTTGGTTACCAACTTTTTGATCTGTATAGCAGTAATTGACTGAATATATAGGTTAGTTAATGACTTTGTAATGTCAATTTTCCTTTTTTATTTTATTTTAATTCACTATATACTAATTTACATATTGACAATGTTGCAGAATCCTGATTATAAATACAGTATTGTTTGAATTAACAAAAGTGTGATATGTACAAAATAAATAAAATTTACAGAGAAAAATATTTGTTTCCTAAAAATATTACAAATGCCATCAGTTTTGACAAGTATGAATTTTTAGTAAATGCATTTTGAAAGTCTATTGAACTGTGAGTTTTTTACACTTATTGCAAATTACATATGAACATCATAGAATAAAGAACTGTGTATAAATACAGTAACTCCATATGGACCTTTACATATACAGTATATAGATAACACATTAAAAAATCAACTCCTGTCTTTATATCATGAATGAAACTACAGGTATTGCAAACAGCCAAAACCTTGTACTGTAGCTCTATACAGTATTACATAGAGGCATTACTATACCTCTGGACTGCTGAGACCTTAACGTACATAAATGACCCTCCTTGTCCAGTTAAAAGGATGGACAACTAAAAGTAATTCTCTGTATAAACAATATTCAAAAGTGGTCTCTGATGACTTGTTGCCTTTTAATCCTGCCTTGCATATTTATTTGACCTATATTTGGGTTTATATGCAAATCATCCATTCTTCTTCGCCTTCCTCTTATGGTAATAAGACCCTAGTCATTATGGCTATATTGTGAAGCACATATGATGAAAGGTCGAGGTGTGTAAGAAGAAGCAAGTACTGTACAGTAGCAACATGAAATAATGTAAGCATTGATTAACGTGGTAATAATTACGTAGCTTTAGTGTTATTTATATTGACCCGGATAGGCCATGGTTTAAAACATACACGTTTAGTAGAAATAACCTGTACCATCTGTCATATGGGACTTTGCTTACCTCTCCTATCATTGGCAACAGCAAGTTGTTCCTGAATTTTTTGGATAATACTGTTAACCGATTCCTTTCTTAGCCTAAATCGGTCAACAAATTCAGCATCGCTCATTGCTGTGAATGGGTTCATGCGGTCACCTACAATTCTGCGGAGTCGTCTTCCGTGTCGTTGTCTCTGCATTTCCTCCAACCTTGCCAGTGCCGCTTGTCCATCTTGGTTTCCAAATTTATTCCAAAATTCCCAGATTCGATTTCCCCGATTCATTTTTCTAAAAATTTCCTTTTGCCAATCCAACCTGTTAGTTAAAAACACCGGGGAAATAAAAAATGTCACATGTTTTCAATGTAATTTAAAAAAATAATAATGTACAGTAATGCATAAAATAATAGTAAATGGCCTTTAAGGGCTGGTATGCCTTTATTATAATTTCTTAGGATAATTTTTTTTTCAGAGAATACATATTTATAAACGCCCCAATTTCAATATGTTTTATAGTGAGACGGTCGTATTGATGGCAAATGTTGGAAAAGGTGTTAGAGTATTTATGAGTTAAAGTAAAGTTAAGTTAACCTAACCTAGCATAAATTATCACTTGCCGTGGGCGAACTTACTATTACTGAGACGGGGGAAGCTGCTGTGAAGTCCTCTATATTAGCCAAAATATTGTATCATATATGCTTAAGGCACATTTTCATTAAATAATCAAACTCTAGTTTCCAATGAACTTGTTTTATTATGCTCCTAATTCAGCCAAATGGAAGTTTACCAAAACGAAATAATGTAATTGGTGATGAAAAATTAGAGCCTGCAGTATTTCACATATTATATCATGATCCACTGTATGAAAGGTGTTTTTGTATGTAATATTATACCATCCTTGTGATAATGCCCTCCCAGTGAAATTTGCCTCTACCCATTTTGATATTTCTAGGCATAAACCTCCCGTTTATATTTTCCAGATAGAAACTCACTTATAAAACTGCTACAAATTGGCATTAAATAACTTAAATGGTCTTACTTTATTAATATATGCAACATAAAGTTTTGAGATGATTTTCTCCCAGTGATATTTGCCTCTATCCATATTAATATTTATAGGCAAGAACGACGCCAGTTTATATTTTCAAGATATAAACTCACTTATAAAACTGCTAAAAAGTTGCATTAAATAACTTAAATGGACTTAATTTATTAATATATGCAACAAAGTTTTGAGATGATTTTCTCCCAGTGAAATTTGCCTCTATCCATTCGAATATTTCTAGGCAAGAACGTCACTAGTCTATATTTTCCTGACAGAATCTCACTTATAAAACTGCTAAAAAGTTTAATAAATTACCGTAAATGTGCTTACCAGATTAATACTAGCGTTAGTAAGACGGGATGACTGCAGCAGCTTGCCTTTGGCAATAACCATTGACAGGCAGCACAGCTTTTACGAAAGTCGTATTAGGACAGGGAACAGCTTTTGCACTGTCATAATATGGGCCGTAAAACCAATAATGTAAAAAACAAAAATTTGTAAAATTACCAATACCTGTTTCTTTGTACGTTAATCGTATTAACAAGAATTTTGTGTCATGACTTTACCTCCCCTCTCCCCCTCCCCTCCACTCCTCTCCTCTCCCCTCTCCTCTCCTCTCCCTCTCCCTCTCCTCTCTCCTCTCCCTTTCTATTTTTATTATTTAAACGAGAACTTTGTCGGTATAATTTGCATATATCAATACCTTGTCTTTTGTCGCATTCCACAACTGCTCTAAATTATACTTACAAATTTATAATATGGCAGTATTTTTATTTAATTAGCTGTTGTAAACGCAGTTTATTTTACTCTTTTTCAAAGGATAATCTTAATTCTTTACACTAAGACAGTTATAATGTGATTGAAGGCTAATTTATCGTACCAATGTTGACAACTAATGTTGGAAATGGAAGAAGTTCTCAGTTATCACAACATAAGGCAATACCTAATGTGTGAAAATACTGTTAAAGTTTGCCTTTTATTACCAATTTATAACTTTATTTTAGTTGTTTTATCACCTTTAATCTTAACTGGTGCCATAATAATACAATAACAGGTAATTAAAGGTTCAGGAAACATAAATACAACTTTTAAAATATTTTCCTCAGACCTCCCTACGGTGGCCTGACGGACTGGTACCACCGTCTCGCTCCGTGGTTGTCAGGTCCAGGCTCACCCGGACTGATCACCCGAGTGGGTCTTATAATATTTGCTGACCTTGGATTAACCTCCTTGGTGGGATTAATACTTGACATTTGCTGACCTTGGATTAACCTCCTTGGTGGGATTAATACTTAACATTTGCTGACCTTGGATTAACCTCCTTGGTGGGATTAATACTTAACATTTGCTGACCTTGGATTAACCTCCTTGGTGGGATTAATACTTAACATTTGCTGACCTTGGATTAACCTCCTTGGTGGGATTAATACTTAACATTTGCTGGCCTTGGATTAACCGCCTGGGTGGGATTAATACTTAACATTTGCTGGCCTTGGATTAACCGCCTGGGTGGGACTGATACGAAACTTGGTGTGTTGGGTTGGATTGGCGTGTTGGGGTGGTGATCCTGGTGTGATGAGTTGAGCTGGTGTGTTGAGTTGGCCAACACATCAGCTCAACCCGACACACCAATCCATCCGCCGGTGTGTTGAGTTGAGCTGGTGTGTTGAGTTGGCCGACACACCAGCCCAACCCGACACACCAATCCATTCTCCGGTGTGTTGAGTTGAGCTGGTGTGTTGAGTTGAGCTGTTGTGTTGAGTTGGCCAACACATCAGCTCAACCCGACACACCAATCCATCTGCTGGTGTGTTGAGTTGAGCTGGTGTGTTGAGTTGGCCAACACATCAGCCCAACCCGACACACCAATCCATACGCCGGTGTGTTGAGTTGAGCTGGAGTGTTGAGTTGGCCAACACACCAGCCCAACCCGACACACCAATCCATCCGCCGGTGTGTTGAGTTGAGCTGGTGTGTTGAGTTGGCCAACACACCAGCCCAACCCGACACGCCATTCCATCCGCCAGTGTGTTGAGTTGAGCTGGTGTGTTGAGTTGAGCTGGTGTGTTGAGTTGGCCAACACGTCAGCTCAACCCGACACACCAATCCATCCGCCGGTGTGTTGAGTTGAGCTGGTGTGTTGAGTTGGCCAACACACCAGCCCAACCCGACACACCAATCCATCCGCCAGTGTGTTGAGTTGAGCTGGTGTGTTGAGTTGAGCTGGTGTGTTGAGTTGGCCAACACGTCAGCTCAACCCGACACACCAATCCATCCGCCGGTGTGTTGAGTTGAGCTGGTGTGTTGAGTTGGCCAACACACCAGCCCAACCCGACACACCAATCCATCCGCCGGTGTGTTGAGTTGGCTAACACACCAGCCCAACCCGACACACCAATCCATCCGCTGGTGTGTTGAGTTGAGCTAGTGTGTTGAGTTGAGCTGGTGTGTTGAGTTGGCCAACACATCATCTCAACCCGACACACCAATCCATCCGCCGGTGTGTTGAGTTGAGCAGGTGTGTTGAGTTGGCCAACACACTAGCTCAATTCAACACACCAGCGGATGGAGTGGTGTGTCGGGTTGAGCTGGTGTGTTGAGTTGGCCAACACATCAGCCCAACCCGACACACCATTCCATCCACCGGTGTGTTCAGTTGAGCTGGTGTGTTGAGTTGGCCAACACACCAGCCCAACCCGACACACCATTCCATCCGCCGGTGTGTTGAGTTGAGCTGGTGTGTTGAGTTGGCCAACACACCAGCTCTACCCGACACACCAATCCATCCGCCAGTGTGTTGAGTTGAGCTGGTGTGTTGAGTTGAGCTGTTGTGTTGAGTTGGCCAACACACCAGTCCAGCCACGACACACCAATCCATCCGCCGGTGTGTTGAGTTGAGCTGGTGTGTTGAGTTGGCCAACACACCAGGCCAACCCGACGTGCCAATCCATCCGCCGGTGTGTTGAGTTGAGCTGGTGTGTTGAGCTGGCCAACACACCAGCCCAACCCGACACGCCATTCCATCCGTCGGTGTGTTGAGTTGAGCTGGTGTGTTGAGTTGAGCTGGTGTGTTGAGTTGGCCAACACACCAGCCCAACCCGACACGCCATTTCATCCGCCTGTGTTTTGAGTTGGCCAACACACCAGCCCAACCCGACGTGCCAATCCATCCGCCGGTGTGTTAAGTTGAACTGGTGTGTTGAGTTGGCCGACACACCAGCCCAACCCGACGTGCCAATCCATCCGCCGGTGTGTTGAGTTGAGCTGGTGTGTTGAGTTGAGCTGGTGTTTGTTTACAGAATACGTTCGGGTGTGTGCACGTGTGTGTCATGATTGTGTGTCGTCCCCCCCCCCAAAAAATGAAGCAGTCAGTTTGTTTAAGGTAATACAGTCAGTTTAGAGTGGTAGTCACATTTAAAGTCATACAATCAATATAAAAGAATACAGTCAATTCAAAGGCCTACGGGCGGTCATTTTAGAGTGGTAGTCATTTTTATATGACAAGGAAGTAATTATCGTTTCGCATTCAGTTGTAGATGATACACCTGTCCTGGTTAATATGCGCCTGTAACTGTACCTGTAACATAACATAGTAATTACTGTACCGTGTGGCATGTCACTTGTTTTTGTTTGGCTGTATCTTGCCATCAACTTCTGTGAGTCATTATAGCTGAAACTCTTTTTAAACTTGTACTGTTGAAGAGTTTTATTTATTTTATTTTATTTTGTTTATTTTTTACTAATTATTTATCTCTTGACTTGTGTTGTGAATCAGCCGTCGTGTCGTGTGTCGTGTCGTGTGTCGCATCGTATCGTGTCGTTTCTGAACAGCGTCGGGGTATACAGTACATGGTAAACACAAACTACTGTACTGTATATTATAAAATTATATATAAACCTGTGGTCATATATGGAACACTAGATGATTATATAACAAAAAAGTTAGTTAATCTGGCTGTATAATTAGGGGTGACGGAACAGAGATAGTGAGGGGTAAATTTGAGGGTAGGAGAGATAGTGATGAGTAAATTTGAGGGTAGGAGAGATAGTGATGGGTAAATTTGAGGGTAGGAGAGATAGTGATGAGTAAATTTGAGGGTAGGAGAGATAGTGATGGGTAAATTTGAGGGTAGGAGAGATAGTGATGGGTAAATTTGATGGGTAGGGTAGGAGAGATAGTGATGGATAAATTTGAGGGTAGGAGAGATAGTGATGGATAAATTTGAGGGTAGGAGAGATAGTGATGGGTAAATTTGAGGGTAGGAGAGATAGTGATGGGTAAATTTGAGGGTAGGAGAGATAGTGATGGATAAATTTGAGGGTAGGAGAGATAGTGATGGATAAATTTGAGGGTAGGAGAGATAGTGATGGGTAAATTTGAGGGTAGGAGAGATAGTGATGGGTAAATTTGAGGGTAGGAGAGATAGTGATGGGTAAATTTGAGGGTAGGAGAGATAGTGATGTGTAAATTTGAGGGTAGGAGAGATAGTGATGGGTAAATTTGAGGGTAGGAGAGATAGCGATGGGCAAATTTGAGGGTAGGAGAGATAGTGATGGGTAAATTTGAGGATAGGAGAGATAGTGATGGGTAAATTTGAGGGTAGGAGAGATAGTGATGGGTAAATTTGAGGGTAGGAGAGATAGTGATGGGTAAATTTGAGGGTAGGAGAGATAGTGATGGGTAAATTTGAGGGTAGGAGAGATAGTGATGGGTAAATTTGAGGGTTTTATATAATATACATAACAGCCACAACAACACACAGTAATAACCACGACAATAACCACAACATATAACAATATCCATTATAACAACAACACAAAAAACCCACAACAACAATAACAACAACGAACACAAGAACAACAACAATAACAACAACGAACATAAGAACAACAACAATAAACACAATAACAACAAAACACGACAACAAACACAACATATAACAATATCCATAATAACAACACAAAAAACCCACAACAACAATAACAACAACGAACGTAAGATCAACAATAACAACAACGAACATAAGAACAACAACGAACATAAGAACAACAACAATAAACACAATAACAACAAAACACGACAACAAACACAACAATAACGTCACCAATAACCACAAACAACAATATGTACTATCACAACACATCCAATGCTTCTACGAGACCTCCAGTGCTCCGATATAACCTTCATAACTTAAAGAGACCTTTACCACATCCACGAGACCTCCAATACTCACACAGCACTCAAGCCAAGACGTCAGGGGATTAAGTTGCACTCTGGCTGGGGAGAGAGTTGCCGCGTGTCCGTGAGGTGACTGCCACGTTTTTGCACTGGCTTTTCCGGGAAGTCGAGGTTGGTGCCCTTTACGTGTGTGTGTGTGTGTGTGTGTGTGTGTGTGTGTGTGTGTGTGTGTGTGTGACAAACAGTTCCTCATCGCGACAGGAGACGACTTGTGGTAGTGTAATGAATGGTCTATATTAGAACAAAATATATAATGTTGCTATTACCGTTTGTTTTTACTATTGATACAATTATTATTATTATTATTATTATTATCACAAGTAGTGGTAACAGCAGTAGTAGGGAGTCTGAGAAAGTCTAATATCCAGAAAGTCTAATTAGTTCATGAGTAAATGGATCAATAATCAAATGACAAGACAAAGATGAAAGATAATTTGATAAGAAACGGCGATAAAAAAATCGAGAAAATAATAATAATAATAATTATAATAATATAAGCTAATAAATAAGCTAAAATTTTACACCCTCTTAGAAGAAAAATAACCCGGTATATGCCGAAGCTATACAACGTAAACAATCTTGTTCTCAGGTAAACTTCCCACCTGTCCTGCCTCATTAATTAACCTGGTAACCTTGATCTCTCACTCTCACTCGGTAAAGGCATCCAAGTCCCTACCTGGGTTAATCTTTAACTTGGTGACACTATAAAATGGACGGGAACCTTCAGCACACCGGCGAAAAGGATCCCTAGGAGGTAATAGCGACTTGAACTTGGGAGGGGGGGGCTTCAAGACGCCGCCAAGAGGGTCTTCAGTTAGCGACGTTCACTCCTTAATATATGTGGAGAAAAACTTCCTCTTCAATACATCACGGTGCGTGTGATGATGATGATGATGATGATGATGATGGTAATAATAATAATAATAATAATAATAATAATAATAATAATAATAATAATAATAATAATAATAATAATAATAATAATAATAATAATAATAAATAAAATTACAATAATAAAAATGAAAAAATAAAATCTGAAAATATAAATAATAATAACTCGAAATCTTGAAAAAAATCATAAAGAAAACACCAAAACCGAATGAAAGCATCGTCTGAGTGTTTGGAGGCCGAGAAGTAAACAAAACAAAACAAAACAAACATTCGACCTACTCCACAAAGACGTGTGTACGTGGTTATACTCGACCTACTCCACAAAGACGTGTGTACGTGGTTATACTCGACCTACTCCACAAAGACGTGTGTACGTGGTTATACTCGACCTACTCCACAAAGACGTGTGTACGTGGTTATACTCGACCTACTCCACAAAGACGTGTGTACGTGGTTATACTCGACCTACTCCACAAGTGGGCTATAATTAGCTAGTGACGTAGGTAGTAGGTAGATAGGCAGCTACCAAACAGGGAGGTACTACCGCCTGGGAAGATATTGGTAGCATAAGGTGTTGTTTAATGGTAGACCCTGCTGCCATATGGCATCACGAAAATTGTGACCAAGTTCCAGGTTGCTGATCTGACTTTCTGCCTCATTTACACACAATTGCAGGGTCTTAATTATTTCTCTTAACATTGACAACATAACATACATATATATTGTTTCTCACTCTTTATCCTTTTTATTTTTTTTTTTTTATTTCTTTATGGTTCTTTATTATGATTATTGCAATTATTATTATTATTATTGTTATTATTGTTATTAATATTACTATTATTATTGTTATTATTCTTATCATTATTGTTTTATTATTTTTTATTTTTATTTTATTTTACTTATCTGAATAATAATAATAATTATTATTATTGGTATTATTATTGTTATTATTACATTTTCGCCCCCCAGGCCCCGATGTGGGTCAGTGACCTGTGCCCGGGTGGGCTAATACCCGTAAAAAAAAAAACTGCCCAGATATATGTGATATACTACACAGGGAATATAATACGCACTTAGTGGTGTGTTCAAGGGCAGATACTCAACTAACAGTGTCGGCTATTATTAGGTGGTGACATACACTGTACAGGGATACGCTTCATGTAACCCATCATTAACGGCATGGAGGTGAGCACACACACACACACAGATAGGCTTTTTTGCATTCAGCTGATGAAGAATAGTAAACAAAGCCTAGTTATTGTTGTTGTTTTATGGTCGAATCAAGCTGCCCCGGACAACCAGTTCAACAAATATACATCACTGTTGTTGCTCATTATTACATTAACTGTACATGGTGTCTTAAAATACTAAATATCATAGTCTTCATCTTCCCGAAGCAATGAGGAAGATAATGAGTCGCATAAATAGACATTAATAATCGTCTGATCCTGTCTTACTGTAGTGACGCTGCAACGTGCTTAAAATTGGCATAAATTTTATGAATAAAAAAAAGACTTAAGTTTACCTTTCTTTCGCTTCATTTATGATCCTCCGTATCAATTGTATGTGCGTGTGTGTGTCTGTGTCTGCGTGCGCATGTACGTGTGTGTGTGTTCAGCTCACTAATCTGACTATAAACGCTGCTATTAATTATCAACCAGAGAACACGGAGGAGAGAGAGAGAGAGAGAGAGTACAAACTTGTATCACAATAAAAGATTACTATTACACTGGGCGGCATTTGAAAAAAAAAATCATGAGGTGCGGGGTTTCTTAGCTGATTCTTTATGTATTTTGCGTGCTGATTCCAAAAATGCCATTCATTTTGCCCAATCGGGTCAGATTTTTATGCTATGGGAATTAGGAAAAAATCGAAATTCTTAAATATGATGTCAAAATTTTTATGCAAAATATATCATAAGAAATGTAACCACAACACATAGGACCAAAATATGTCAACTACATAGATGCCTTTACAGTTAGACATGCATAAATGGCTGTCGCAGAGAATTTCTTTGATGGTTGGTGTCTGGGGCGTCCCGTTTCAGACACCAACAGTAGTCGGCGAGCATGTTGATATCCCAGCGACCCTGGTACCGCTCCTCCATTACACGGATATCTTGATGGAAGCGTTCTCCTTGTTCCTCACTCACATCACCACAGTTCTCTGGAAAGTAGTCCAAGTGGGAGCTGAGGAAGTGCATCTTGATGGACATGCGTGCACCAAGAACTTTGTAGCTCAGAAGTAGGTCCTCAACAACTCGTTCATACTCTGGACTTCTGTAGTTGCCAAGAAAATTGGAGACAATAGACTTAAAGGCATGCCAGGCTTTCTTCTCATTTACATCCATGCTGCAATCAAACTTGGGATCTTTGAAAAGCTCTCTGATCTGAGGGCCATCAAAAATTCCTGCATTCAGCTTTGCCTCACTGACTTTTGGAAATTTTTCTTTCAGAAAATTGAAAGCCTGGCTTTTTTTGTCCAGTGCCTTTACAAAGTTTTTGAACAGACCGAGCTTGATGTGCAGTGGCGGAAGAAGAATGTTCTACGGATTCACCAGAGCATGGGCAACAACATTGTGAGAACCTGGAGTAAGTCCACTTCTTGCAGGCCAGTCACGTTGCATGTAGTGCTGCTTGTCTGCTCGACTATCCCATAGACAGAGGAAACATGCCATGTACCACCAGATGAAAAAGAAATTTAATTGTGAAAAAATATATGTAAAAAAACACGGACATATACTCTTTTCCTTTGCGTCACGGCGGACATTTAAATGGCCGGCGAGCACGTGGGTGTATTTAAATGCATCGTAAGGGCATTAAAACTGACCGAAATCTTTTCTGTGAGGCTTGCCAATGTCTCGGATGATTTTTTTAATGAACGAATATGAGGACCCCATTTTGAGCGAAAAATGCCAATATTTTACCTGAATCTCCGCTTAAAATGCTATAGCACAAAATTCTGACCTGATTGAGCAAAATGGATAACATTTTTGAGATCAGCATGCAAAATACACCCAGAAAAGCTTAATAATACACAAACCTCAAAAACTATGCAGGGCAGTGTTATGGTTGTGTTAAACACGAAAAAAAAAGTCAAACGATATACGTTCTTTTCATAATAAGACCTGCATAAACTGCAGTAAAAATGAATTTGCAACCGTAAGCAATTTCCTTTGAAAAGAAAAGTTAAAAAACAAAAGTTCCTAAAATAAACATAAACGGTAATGAAACAAATACTCATGATGGTAAAATATCGTGTCGTTCAACACCTTCCATAGAACATGCAATTAAGAAAAAAATATCATGTGAAAAAAATAAACATGACATGGTTATTTCAATCAAAACAAGCGAGAGGAAAATACATGGTGGTGAAAGAGGTGGTTGGCTGGGTGGTGGCTGGGTGGTGGCGGGGGTGTGTGGGCACCGCGCGCCACTTGTACAGAGGCGAGACCTTCCCGTCGGCACCCTGAAGCCCTCCGTGACCCAGAAACCCTCTCCCTGGCCAACTGTCCCTCAATCACTCCTCACATCTTTCCCGTCTCTCGTCGGTGTGCAAAGATCAATAAAATAAGATTATAATTATGAAAATATATGTTTATTACCAATACAGTGTTAATAGTAAAGAATATGTTGATGACATGAGAGAGTCAAGGTGAAAGTTGCGGGATTCTGGGTTTATGTCCGAATGCCGGTTGGCAGTAGGTCGGGAGCCAACGATCGAAGGTTTTAAAGTAACTTGGTGCAAGCCTGCCATGCACGATATGAATCAAGCAAATGTGGCTCAATCGTGAGCCAGGCACGATGGGGGAGAGTTAGTGGCAAAGCAGACAAGCGATTCAAATTAATAGTTGGCTGTTTGTATGGGTAGACCTCTCCCCTACCCATAGTTTAATGATTTGTATTTGAAACAGAGGGAATTTCAAGCAGACCAGGCGCGGAAATGCACATGGCGCGCATCAGGCAGAAGAGAGCGCTGCAAGACAGGGGGGAGGGGGAGGAGCGTGCACGCAGACGTCAAGCACAGCTCTTGCTTGCCAGTGCACCTTGGGAGCTAACACGGTCCACATGCCTCTCATGGCGGTACGAAAGACGACAAAATCTGTCATCTTGACCCAGCATCGGGGACAACGAGCTTATCAGCTTCCCCTCCTGCTGATAAGGCAGTGCTTGTCTGCTTGATAATACAACCGTGTGTGATATACAGCGTGGTGGTGAGTAGGCGGCGCCCGTGCTAGGCGTACCGCACCAGGCAAGCGCGACAAACCAGTGATTTTGCAGTAGTGCGAGCCATCCGCTGCAGCGTGTGGCTCTAGCATGAACCAGCAGACCACTCCGCGGATATCGATTAGCTGACGGATGAAAGTAGTGTATGTATCGAGAAGGTGTGAAGTGTTGTGTGGTGCTGGAGGCATCAGGAGGTGTCCCCGCCTCACGGAGAAACTGTAAACAAAGCGGAGGTCATTGCGTCCCCCCGGGGCTTGACGGCGGAAGTTTGTCGATGGTGAACATTCAGTCCGGTGTACCGAGTTGGGGAAGCAAATCCTCCCTAAAAATAGTGATAATCGCCTCTCTCCGGCTGGGAGCACAGCTGCACCACGGCACGTGGAAGTGTTATGACGAAACATGATAGTGAGTGTCAGGGTGCAGAGGTGTAAGCCGAAGGACACTACACCCTCCCGCTGCTGCTATTCTAGTCGCTGCCGGGGTCCAGGGGTCCAGTGCTGAATAATAAGTGATTATTACTCAACTTATCTAGGACCCCAGTCATGGATAAACAAGGAATAACCCGTCTATGTGTTTACCTGAGCTCACAACAGAAATTCTGTCAGTGAAATCCTGTAATATACCCTCGCTGTGCTGAAATAAATTGTGGATAGAAAGGAAGTAATACATTAGTTACTACCTTCATGTGCAGGCAGGAGCAGCAGCAGTAAAAACGGGGTAGTGGACGTGTAAACAAGGTGAGATAGCAACGTCACCAAGATTACCCCGAGTTACCAAACGCGGCAAGCGCAAGAGTGGAAGGGGAGTGGGGCGCAGCTCCTCCAACAGTACCCTGGGTAGATGAAATACGCGCACATCGCCGCCCAACTATTGCAGTACCTCTGGGGAAGCTTGTGCGCCACAGTACCTCCCACCAGTCCTCTATGGCTTCATCTCGTCCCTCTCAGCTAAGAAAGGTCATGATGAAGGAGCGCTGTGAATTCCAGATATGCTTTTCTAAAAGGACTTATTTTTTTACCCAATTAAATTCTTCTGTTCAAATAAAGAAAAAAATGTACAAGAAAACTTATTAATCACTTGAAGTTATAGAAAATAATTCAGTACTATCACAGTGATGAGCGACATAATACCAAGTGAAAATATGAAGGCAAGTAAATAATGTAGTGCAGGGAGCAGTACTGGTGGAGGTATTGCTGTCCTTAACAACTGTATGTGATGCTCAGATATACACAAGACTGTTCTTCTGTAGTGTAGAGGGAACCTGTGCGTCTTACAAACAGTTCTTTGTCATTCAGCGAGAATATAATATATGAAGCAGGAATTATCCTCTCCTCTGTGTTTTATAATGGTAAATTAAAAGATAAATCGTGATATATTGGTAAAATCAACACGACAGCTTTAATAAGTTGCAATTGTTCAAGAAAACAAGTGGTAATCCGAAGTTTCTTTATAAAAGTTCAGTGTGGGGAAACTTCAGCGAGCTGTACGTTTCTAAACTCCAAAGTTAATTGTAAAAAAAAAATAAAAATAGTATAAAGAAAATAGTGTAAATTGTAATGTGTTATGCTGTCTCCATATTCAAGACGATTGAATTACGAGAAGCGAATAGCGGAATGTGAAACTTGGTTTTCCAGATCTGTCTCTCGCCTATTGTAGATGATAGTACACACCAGTTACGTGAATAGCCCGTACCCAGGGTGTAGTGAATTGAAAAATGAAGTTTCTGTAATGTGGCGATTGTGAGAGAAAATTTAATAACCGAAACAGCCTTTGTCGGCGCTCGAGTAAGCGGCCGCCATCTTGTAGGGATCCCATACCTCGCAAGGGCGATGGGAAGCCGATCACAAGAACCCACGAAGGTCGCGTCTCTTTTTTATTTGTTTCCATTCTATTTTTTGTCACCTGTTTTAGTGATAATGAAATATTATTTCCCGGCAGTGGTGGAGCAGCAAGTGGAGAGTGTAGTTAAGTGAATATCGCAGTACTTGGGTGAAAAAATCTGTACTATACATTGCTAAAAGTGGTGCCTTGGAATAATGACTTAATCGGAAATGTTAGGCTCAGTGATGTTGTGTAGTGAGTGGAAGCCTGTAAGATAATGGGGCTTGTAATTTTATTTATTATCCATGATGAAAGAAATTAATGGGAGATGCTTTATATCAACAACACACTGAACAAGACCACCAGAGTCAGCGCTTCACTAGTATTAAGTGTTAACTGTTATATTAATGAAGTGATTAGTGCAGTTTAGGTAATGGTTAATGATTAAAGATTTCTCAAGTAAGTATAACCTGATTTGAGTCGTGGAGGAGGCGGTAAACACCCTCCGCCACACACTTAACCCATGAATACCTCTGGCTTATATTTGTTGACTTTTATTTTCCTTACTTCAATGCAGGCAGTCCTGTCGAAAAAATCATTCGATGAAGAGTTAGAGAAAATATCTTCCCACCTGTCTACAAAAAAAAAATAATCAAAACACTGGATATATATCACGCATTCATTTTATATTATCCTTTTTTATTTAAACAAAAGTAATTCCTTTTATCTACATTCATGGTTTATTTGATTTGATTCTTGAGTCGTATTTTTTTATAGTGTCAAATAACGAAAAAAAAAATATCACCCGATAAAGTTGTGAAGAATTACTATTACTGAAGAGCGAACCTGTTGGCAAGAATTAGGAGATATAAATGTGCTGCGGCGGTGGAGAGGGGCCCTGTACACAAACCCTCTCCCTCAAGAATGGGACCAGGAACTCACAATACCTGCAAAAGCCCTCCTGCAAATTGCAGAAGTCCTTTACAAGCCAAAAGGAAAGAAAGAAAGCAATAATAACCCAACTCTGCCAACCACTAATAAAACCTACAATCCTCCCAAAAGAAAAACTTAACCCACCCAATCTTACTCACAATCCCTCCTAAAAAAAAATAAAATAAAAAATATTAACTCAACTTATCCAACCACTAATCAACTCCTACAATCCTCCCAAAACAAAAACTTAATATACCCGACCTTTCTAACAACCCCCTTCGACCCCCCCTTAAAAAAAAAAATTACATATGACTCAATACAACTATTCATTAGCCACACAAATCATATCACCCCTAAAAAATCCTACCATACTATAAATTAACCTAACAACCTCCAAAGCCCCCCTCTCCTCCCAACAACTCACCATACCTGACCTCACTAACAATTATCCTCCCCTTACCCCTCTCCCCTTACTATATTGAAACACACACACTCACACAACAACCCCCCTTAAGCAATTCTAATTCAACTCAATCAACATACCACCGCCACCCCAACCAATCTATCAAACACAAACTCCCACTTTGCAAACCAATCTCCAAGCCCCCAACCCCCATAAAACCAAAAGCTTCTCATAATACTACAACTCTCCAGAACCAAAATAAACATACCCAACCTCTACTTGACATCCAATCTACTCAATAAAAATCGACCCAACTCCAAGCAGAAACCAATCAACCTATATCTCCTCTCATCTCCGTTCACAGATTTACGACAAAGCTCAAATCTGTCTCCTGCTATTACTGAAAACTCTCCTACGATACGCTCATCCTTCCTTACTACAAATGCTGATTTCAAGCTCAAAAGATTCAAAAACCTCTTCCTCCAACTCGCTCCATTTCTCCTCGACATAACTCAAAACCTACAACTCTCAAATTAAATCAAACATACCCAACCTCTGTGACATCGATAATAAAAATCGATACAACAAGACTGAAACCAATCAACCTACATCTCTCATCTCCGTTCATAATTTGACAAAAAGCTCAAATCTGTCTCCTGCTATTACTGAAAACTCTCCTGCGATACGCTCATCCTTGCCTTACTACGAATACTTTGACATTTTCAAGCTCAGATTCAAAACCTTCCTCAACTCGCTCCGTTCTCTTTGACATAGCTCAAAGACTTTACCTTCATCTTTCTGCTTAAACAACCCTACAACTATGCATTCCATTTTCACCTTCCTGTTGAATTTGTTCATTAATGTGTCCTCATGCGTCCGAATCACCTGCGCTTCTCGGCTTGCACCGCCGCCAAATGCAGGGCGGTTCTTCCTCCACTTTGCCAACACTGCTAAAGCTTGACGACAACAGAGCACCCGCGTTGGCCTTGCTTGCGGACCTGTCGCCACTCCTCTACTCGTCCTGATTAATGATTGTTACACACTTTTTTTTTTTTTTTTTTTTGGGTATTAGCCCACCCGGGCACAGGTCACTAACCCACATCGGGGCCTAGGGGGCGAAAATGTAATAAATAATAATAATAATAATAATAATAATAATAATAATAATAATAATAATAATAATATAGAACCATAAAGAAATACAAATTGAAAAAAAAATTAGTAAGAGAAACAATTGAGACCCTGCAATTGTGTGTAAATGAGGCAAAAAGTCAGATCAGCAACCTGGGACTTGGTCACAATTTTCGTGATGCCATATGGCAGCAGGGTCTACCATAGACAATACATTATGCTTCCAATATGTTCCCAGGCGGTAGTACCTCCCTGTTTGGTAGCTACCTACTACCTACCGGGCACATTGCCTACCCCCTCACACAAGCGGTGTTTAGTCATTGCACCTGTTCTCTCCTTTAAAATTCACTTCTATCCTCCCTTTATCCTTCCCCTGAACCTCTTTCCCCCCTGTCACTAGCTTTTATGTATGTATATATGTAGAGGGGCGCTTGTGGTAGAAGCGGTACCGCTGTTGCCTCGCAAGCAAGATGTCACGGGTTCGATTCCCGGGCAAGCGGAAGTTGTTTGGACACTCTTCCTAGCCCCCTTGGTCCCTGTTCACCTAGCAGTAAGTAGGTACCTGTTGTAAATCGAAAGTTGCGAATTCGTATTCAGGGAAAGTTGTTGGAGCTTCTAAACTTGAACTAACACAATCCGGAGGAGTGGTGACCCGAGGATCACACACCCAACACAGACAAAAAACCAAATACGTGCGCTATGCGCTAACCAAATAAACGCAGTCGTGTAAAGCCACGGCACTATCTCTCCCACTACAATTCCCTTCCTAACCTCCTGCTCCTTCCTTTATCATCTTCCCCGCTCTGCCTTTCGCTACCAACAACTTTTTTGGAGCTTCTAAACTTGAACAGAGATACCGTTACAGTTTACACCCACAGCCTAATTTATTATTCATATCACTCGAGATCAATTATTAATTTGCCTTTCACTTGAGGCCTTAATTTGACTCTTAATGATATGAACACTTCTGCCTGATCCCTTGATGGTTAAATGATATTCTCTGTATATATATCAGTATCTGTCGACAGTGTACGTGAGCTTCCTGACACATCTATTGAGGTTGTATAGACGCAAACACTTTACTGCATTACCATTACATGTTTTGGGTCATTCTGTGCTACTCATCCCCTGATTTACTCCCAAGCGTGACCCGACACCTGATTTTCTTTATGAAATTATCTACTTATAAATTTACTTTTTCATTAGTCATCTTAGAAATAATCAGACGACACGTATAAGAGTACTAGAGAGGTGTGGAAGGTGATCTTCAACCAACTTATGACCTTTTGAAGTTCCCAGTTTTATAGTTCAGGGTTTTGGTTCCTTAAGTATGCTAATTCTCACCTGGAAATATGAGTCGTCGCTCGTGCTAACATTACAGGTATTTAAACGCTAAGACAACACCCCAAAGATTGAACACTAGTTCTAAATGTTCTGAAGACACCAATAGCAATATACTCAAGAGACTGTATGCATTATACACTTGACTGGAACACAAACTTGAAACTCGACATACAAAAACGCGCGCACACACACATACTTAATACTTTTTATATAAACACTTCTTATCAAGGCAGGACATATACTCTTGATAGATGCATGGACTAAGACAATAAATATAAAGATAAACACAAGGACTCAGGATAACTGTGGACTTACTTAATGCAGTCATTGAACACTAAGACAATGCAAACATATTCTCAGGCATAAACTTACACTCAGAGTAATACATACACTCTCATGGCATTCCTTACTAGCTCAAGACATTCTGAATACACTAACGTAAAGGCGTAAAGGCCATTACATCCAAGGTCAGTCCACCTGGTAAACACCTATTGGAGGCGGGACAAGCCACAAAGACATAAAATATACAGTATATATATACACTAAGTAGGCAACATAAACACTGAGACATTCCTGTCACCCCGTACAGTGACTCTCAGGCATCGCAAGCTCTTAACACAATAAAGGCTAAACCAAACATTCACCAACGAAACGAAAACAAACTCAGTGGTTTATTTTCATTAATATAATATATGCTTGAGGTTTTTTGCCGACCAGTGACTGCTTCACGTGTGACCTTAGGAAGCCACGTAAATCTTGAACTATATGGCATTAAATCTTCCCACGATGATGACACATGAATAC
>NW_024751323.1:0-5000 GCF_018991925.1 Homarus americanus
TCCATCACCCACCCCCAAGGCAAATAAAATGAAGAGTACAGTGACCACCAAGAGTACCAAAATTATTCTGCCCAAAAGTACTCAAACCAACGGTACTCCAACCAAAATTACTCCTAAAACGAAACGTATCAAAACCACTAGGTCAGTCACTACCAAGAGGCCCTGCAACTGAGGCATCAAGAGTGTCAGTATAACTCTTGGTAACTGCTGACTTACCTTTCCTTGTCAATTATTTTTTTTTGATCCGTTGGGCAGCTTCCAGGAACCCCAAGGGAGGAGAGATAGACTGAGGACTGTCTCTTAGTCTAGGTGGATGGCGGTGTTTTAGTCAATATTGTCATTTTATTTGTATTAGTAAACGTTCAGTACCTGTAAATTTTGTTAATGTTAAATTTTGTCAAGTACACGGGTACCACCAAGAATAGCCAAAAGTACTCGGTCATCAAGAGATAAGAGTACTACCAAAAGTACGTTCAAGACACCTCCATCACCCACCAACGTGAGTACTCGATCACCCAACGGTCAACACACTCACCGTTACTATTGTTTCTCCCGTCAGTACAGTGCCGTGACTATTAATTTGCCAAGCACATCACTAATAGCCTGACTAAAGCAGTATTACAAGGGAGGTTGGAGCACTGCATTTGAGTCAGTTCCGCCAGAGGTGTAGTCCCGTGTTACCTGGTCTAGTATCTTAACTCAGGGTTTTACAACAGACGCATAAACTGATTTATTACCTATGGAAACGTTACTACTATACTACATTAACTACAAGAGCTGGAGCATCCTGGAGTAGATTTGTCTGATTTAACCACTTCAAGGGACAATCTAACTGTTACACTTGCGTACCAAAGCTAAATTACACAGTTTGTTGTGTCCAAGCAGGTAGTCATTGGTATGGGACTCGTTTTTCTTTCCAGAGAGTATTGTAGTGTCCGTGCAGGGTGCTGGGGAAGGATCTTGGTACCACTGTTTATTGTGTGATGAACCTCGAGTGAGATAAGACAGGGGGCGGAAAGGCTGTGTCAAGTAAACGTCTCCCGGCCTAGTTGAAGGTGGGACGTGTGTGTGTGTGTATGTATGTACGCATTACGCATTTCTGTTCCTTATAGTTACTGGGGATATGAAAACATAAGATACACACCCACACACAGGTTGATGAATAAATAAAAAGACTGATTCAAAGAGTAACATAGAGACAGCTACGATAGGTTGGATGCATTTTAAGTCACAATCAGCATAGAGTGTAAGGTTGGGGGTGGACACTGGCTTCACATACAGAGTTAATTAGTATTCCGCCTGCTTACCTGCCCGTGGCTGTGTTATGGTAATTACCTTTTTCGTTGTGTGTTGATGACAGCTGAAGGAAGTAAGCTGTTGATGTGTGTTGGTGACAGCTGAGGGAGGTAAGCTGTTGATGTGTGTTGGTGACAGCTGAGGGAGGTAAGCTGTTGATGTGTGTTGGTGACAGCTGAGGGAGGTAAGCTGTTGATGTGTGTTGGTGACAGCTGAGGGAGGTAAGCTGTTGATGTGTGTTGGTGACAGCTGAGGAAGGTAAGCTGTTGATGTGTGTTGGTGACAGCTGAGGGAGGTAAGCTGTTGATGTGTGTTGGTGACAGCTGAGGAAGGTAAGCTGTTGATGTGTGTTGGTGACAGCTGAGGGAGGTAAGCTGTTGATGTGTGTTGGTGACAGCTGAGGGAGGTAAGCTGTTGATGTGTGTTGGTGACAGCTGAGGGAGGTAAGCTGTTGATGTGTGTTGGTGACAGCTGAGGAAGGTAAGCTGTTGATGTGTGTTGGTGACAGCTGCTGGAGGTAAGCTGTTGGAGATTCTTCAGGTGGTTCTTATTTTGTGGCTCAAGTCATTTGTGTTTTTCTCACCGATCATTTCAAAGTAACTGATGCAATATTGTTATTGATCTTGAAGGGTAAATATTTCTAGTGCCTCTTCTCTTCTCTTCCTGACGTTATTTCTCATACAACAGTCTCCCCAACATACCTTGACCTGACCTGACCTGACCTGACCTGACCTGACCTCACCTATCCTGACTTTAAAGTATATTCCATCCCCAGTGAAAAAAATTATTCTTGTGCAATAATCCAAATAATCCTCAAAAATTATATTCTTCTCTCATTTGCATACTCATCTATCTCCTTTATGCCTTTTATCCCTCAGTTCCTCTTCTCATATTATTATTTTTTTGTTTCTCTTGTTTTCTCTTCACTACTCGGACACGAACTCTTCAGATTTTATCGTTACTTTTGTAGTGTTATTTGTAGACGTGTTCAAGACGTGTTTCTAATTCTTAAGAAAAATAAAACTTTTCTACTCTGGCAAGAACACCTTTGTCTTTAGTCCTGAGTTGACAGAGTGTGGGTGTAAGTGTAGGTTGGAGAATGTGGGGTGGGTGTAGGTGGGAGAATGTGGGGTGGGTGTAGGTGGGAGAATGTGGGGTGGGTGTAGGTTGGAGAATGTGGGGTGGGTGTAGGTGGGAGAATGTGGGGTGGGTGTAGGTGGGAGAATGTGGGATGGGTGTAGGTGGGAGAGTGCAGGTGTATGTGAGAGTACAGGTTACCTAAAAGATGTAAAGGGGAGTGGATAGGTCAGGGTCAACACATCCATGGATAGGAGATTGAACAGGAAATAACCCAACCATCTTTTTTACAATATTCCATCCGGCTTACTGGTAGTGTGCCCGGCTCTCTCTTCATCAGTAGGAGTTATATACATTGAATTGGGTGAAGGAGGAGGGTTATAGGTGACGAGTATGACGGATACAAGAAGTAACAGTGTGACGGATTACTACGTGTGATGGATACGTCGTAAAACAGTGTAATAATAATGATGATGATGATGATGATGATGATGATGATAATGAACGGTTTATTGAAGGAACATGGCAATCAAAACGCTGTAAATATATAATAAAGAATTGCTAAAAGTTATATAATTGGGGAATGGGTCGCTTGATTGACAAAATTATACAAGTGACTTAAATGGTATACATACAGTTTATAATATATAATGACAAGAGGAGAGGGTCAGTTAACAAGGAATTTCAGCACAGTTACAGTATAAAATAATTGGCTGGGAGTAAACACACAGGTTAACTACGAGTTGTTGATCATTTTTACAATGGTTGGGACTGGGCTGTTCTTATAGCGATCAGTACGTGCTCGTATGGGGTGGTTGCAGTTGTAATATCGAATAGCAATTCTCGGACGAGGAATCTCAGGTGGAAGCAGGAGCGGTGTCGAGGATGGTGCATATGCTTCTCTCCTAAAACTTGCAGATGAGGTCGTGGTGATGATCAGTGTGTTGAGTGTTTCTTGATATGTGGTGTAGGAGGGGGAGAAGGTAGTCTTGCATTCTTTCTAGGTGTCCTCGATGAGTAGGATGACAATCTGACGGATGCATGAGATAGTGTGACTTAAAAGTCCGGCATACAACAAAACACGTAATTTTCGCGCGCACTGTGTGTGTGTGTGTGTGTGTGTGTGTGTGTGTGTGTGTGTGTGTGTGTGTGTACGCGCGCATTTTCTTCAGTCTACATATTACTCGGTATGGTGCGCCGCTTATCAAGAGCTGAGTTTAGTGATAAAAGGTGTTTTAACTGGTGAAGTTATGAAGCGTCTATGATGATGGCGCCACGCTGAAAGTAATGTTTCACCTACAAAAAGAGTCCAACACGGAAAGGTCATTTCCCTGCGTTAATAGCATTAAGCCGTGTCCAGGTGTGTGAACTTAACTCAAAGTCTATAAGAGACGGAAATAAATGCTTTTGCGACTCAACCTATTTGGTGATATTTACTTTACATGAATATTAAGTCAGAACTAGTTGAAGGCTGTTATCACACCTTTGACTATACAGGATGTTAATTATAAATCGAGATTGTTAGCCTAATATACATTTTTATATGACAATTATATGACCTTTATACAACTGAGAGCGTGTTGATGGTGCCGACGACTTATGAATAATGTTATTTACTTTTGCTATTTTTTTTACTATATTCAGTGACTCTAGTGACCCAAATGGAGGTAAATATACACCATTAAAAATATTTATAATAAAAAGGTGAAATCAATGTTTGTTTTTTTTCCTTTGCTGGACACATTACACCGCGTTATGTAAACCCTGAAGTCGACGGTCCAATTTTTAACACAAATTTGTCATTCGTTCCCCTAGAATTTTACGGTGACTCAGGCAAGGACAATCGTGATCCAAACTCATACTCTCTCTCTCTCTCTCTCTCTCTCTCTCTCTCTCTCTCTCTCTCTCTCTCTCTCTCTCTCTCTCTCTCTCTCTTTGTTAGCCCCAGATGTGTTGAGGATGACGTCAGCAGATTATGAGTGCAGCAGGGAAGGGAAGGGTGAAGGAAGAGGAAACAGGGGCACGCTGCTAGGGTCATGGCGTTCCAGGGGATGAAAAAATAATTTTCTCTCTGTTACGGAGTGATGGAGGGAGGTGATACTGACTGGTAAGGTGTATTGTACTAGCCAGAGGTAGATCTATATTGATGAACAGTTGGTAAAGTGCTGATGAGGAGTAACCTAACCCAACCAACCTAACCAAACCTAAACAAACCCAACCTAACCTAACCAAACCTAACCTAACCAAACCAAACCTAAACAAACCCAACCTAACCTAACCTAACCAAACCTAACCTAACCAAACCTAACCAAACCTAACCTAACCAAACCAAACCAAATCCAACCCAACCTAAGCGTAAGAAGGACACTTTGATCATGAGTGATTTGGATAAGATGAAGAATTGGGAAAGAAAAAACTAAAATGGGTTAAAACGGAGAAATAAGAGAAATGAGGGAAGAAATGTAAGGCAGGGAAGAGGTGAGGGGAACAGAGGGGAGAGGGATAAGCAGTACCGGGTGGATGAGATTGAGGGGAGAGTAGAGACTTGACAAGGTGAGGGGGATCAGAGAGGGGAAAAGGGATGACCGCATTACCTGGTGGATGAGATGAGAGGGGTGAATGGTGTT
>NW_024751323.1:10000-30109 GCF_018991925.1 Homarus americanus
CTCGATAATGACTCAGGCCATTTACCTTCGTGATAAGGAAGACATTAGTGGTGAGGCGGGTTAAAGTTTCACCCAGCCTGGCCCGGCCACCTGGTACTCCCATGGAGGCAGGTGGTGTCTATCTTTCTGGCCAAACAAAATATTTCCCGGGTTATTACACCACATCAAATAGTGAGTTATATACGCGGACGTAAACTGGCGCCTGATACTGTCACAAAATGAACGGTTCAGATGACCTGCAGTACTGGAGTTATTAAGTTTTCAATTCGTTTTATTTTGTTATTCCACTTATTTATGCTTTAATTTTAATCCTCCATAAACCACGTTAAAATAATGTTCTCGTTGCCCGTGTGTGTTAGTGCTGGGCTGGTGGGGCCTTGTGTTGATGTTATAATATATTTCTGGACTATAACCACTTATTATCTTTAAGCGCGTATTCCAGGTTAGGTTAGGTTAATAGTTATGTCAATCCTTCATAATTAAATATATTATTAAAAGAGATACAACTCTATTGTCTTCCTCTATCTGTTACTTTGCAGCACACTTGGCGCCTAACCTAACCTAAGCCTAACCCACCCTACCTTAACAAGCCCTGTGTCACGAGAAATTAATGGACTTTTACGACGGAATAAAATATCAGCGCTAATGAAAGGGTGCTGCTGCAGACGGAGGTAAACTAAAGCAGAGAATTTGTCGTGAGATGACGGTGGAAACATTATTAACGCCAACCTGTTATTCTAAGTATTATGTAATTATTACGGGTAAAACACTGCAGTCTATATCCAAGACAAAGAGATTTAAAGACTTAGGCAGTGGGAAAAATTATATTAATTCCACAAATTGACACGTAATTGGCTGCCACGCAACGGTTAATTACGATGTGTGTTTGTTTTGTCAATATATTGTGGACCATAATTTAGTTGCAGTTTTAACACAATATATTTCTTTAGCGACTAACATTTGGAACTACCACAAAAGGACGTGTAAATATGATATATAATCTGACAGAGCCACAGTAAAACCTGCCTTTGGACCATTACATACTGTACACGTATCCTGTATAGTAAGTCCCAAGAGACGCGTGAGAGATGATGATGATGAAGTAAAGTGACAAATAACTTTGCCCTGGGAGAAGATTGGAGAGAGAGAAGGAAATCATAGAAACGGGAAGTAAAGTAGTAGGGAGTGATAGCAGGTGGGCTGTTCACCTAGCTGAGACGAGTTGATTGGTCGGGGTGATGGCCACACACAGCAGACGCCCGCCCGCTCAAGGGAGGTAGGTGGGGGGTGGGGGGGGGGGACTAAGCTAGCTAGGCATCATTAGTGTAATGGGTGTTAATTTATGTTTGTTAGATGGTGGTGTTATTTGTTCACATATAGTGGGTCTTGTTCTTCTATGTTAGCATGGAGGCTCTTGGGCCACCAGCTGTGTGTTTTAGTAGTTACTTCTTTTAACTGGGAGAATAGCGAAGACTGACGTGTGTCCTTATATGTTAACTGTTTTATTGCCGGGCTGATAATATAGGGTTTATTGGGTAAATTTCACCATTACTTGTGTATAATGGTAAAGATATCTGTAGTTGGTGAGGGCGGTCAATGCTGGCGTGTGTGTAGGACATGCTTCCTGATTTCATATAATTTCTTCTAATTTTCGATAAAGTAACAATTCCAGATATTTGTGACCCATTCACCTGACAGGTAACACATTTAACCCTGAGGTAGGAAGTGTATTTAGTACAGTTCGATCCGTACCTTCACATAAGTGAGAACGAAGTCTTTTTAATCTTGGTGAATTATATTATCCGCGCTTAAGTCGAAAACCTTACCTCAGTCTAACAAGAACCAAGTCAGAAATGACGACCCCGGGTCCGGTGTACCATCGTCTTGTGGCACATTCACGAGTGCGAGTCAGTGGCCATAACGAGGCGGGGCGGGGCCACACTCTCAGATATTATCACATTAGTCTTCTTTCTTTTGACCAGGAATAGTAGAGAAAGAATTTAGTAAATTTTTTGTGTCATTTCGAGGGCAGTTTTATCAGGGTGTTTGTGTCGCAGTTTGAGGATGGGAGTTACTATAATCCTCATTTGTCAAGAAAGTTGGATTTTTTTTATACACGAACCACTGAGACTACACCTTGCCTGAGGACAGCTCGTGAGGGAATGTTTCGTGACAATAAGAAACGTGCCAGAAATATTCTCCCGTGCGTTCCTCACATCACACGGCTCCAGGAGTGGCGTGTGTCTCAACGATATACTGTAACTGGTTTCGCTTATAACCTGCTCTCTTAGATCTGGAAATATTTCACATTACTGATGAGGAAGATAACTGCTATACCTCCTGCACTAGGCATGATGAACCCTCTGACATATTCCTCCCACACATGTAAGGGTGACGCTTATTACTATGTGCTGCCTCTTGTATGTATCTGAGTGTTTAATATATTCCTTTTAATCTTACCGACAGTCGAAATATAGATTATTAATGTTTCTACTGGATATCTACTTATGTTGATGCCTTCATGAGCAACATACCTGGAGACCTGACCTTCACCTTTGCTAGTGATGGAAGAGGTGACGTAGTAATGTGTGTCATGTATGTGTATCACCACCCGATTACCTCACCACCTCACCACCCGACCACCTCACCACCCGACCACCTCACCACCCGACCAACTCACCACTCGACCACTCGTCTCATCACCCGACCACCTGACCACCCGATTACCTCACCACCGATCACCGCGATTACGATTACCTCACCACCAGATTACGTCACCACCCGACCACTCACCAATCTGACCAACTCACCACCCGACCACCCATCTCACCACCCGACCACCCCCACCACCCGACCACCTCACCACCCGACCACCTCACCACCCGACCACCCATCTCACCACCCGACCACCTCACCACCACCACCACACCTCTCCTAACGATGCTATTAACAAAAATGGTTTCAATCATTTATACGTCATTTTGAGTGGCCGGCTAAACATCTCATATAAGTCCGGCTTCTTTGTCTATCTATATGTGACTAAACCAGATATAGACCTGAGTTAATTACACCAAATTCCTGTCAGTTTATGTAAAAAAAAATTCATAAAACCAGTGACTATTTTTCCCGCCTGTTTATATTGTATGGGGTCTGAATATTACATGATGGTGTGTGTTCATCCGAGTACAGTGTTGTATCATGACCTCCCGCAGGACAGTGGCCGCCGTTACAGGTACAGTATTAATATTACAAAATCGTTTCGTTTCTTATCAACGTGGCCGACATAGGGACGCTTGCTTTATGAAATTAACTTCCTATAGTTTTACATGAAAGAACTGGACACATGTTACAATTATTTTTGTGTGGCAGTAAATGTACAGTCCCCTTCACTAGTGCGTTTACAGGGGCTCATTAGGTTTGGTGCAGTGTGGCAGCCCTGTGTTTGTTTACATTCGACAGAAGGAAACTCGCAATAGTAAACTTATCATGGAATCAAATTAAAGCAATAAAAACAAATATCTAAATGTAATGATTTGTGGAATGTTTACATGATGACCCCCTGTAAACGCACTAGTGAACGGGACTTAAATGTTTCAAGATAGGTCATGTCAGGTGATTAGAGAAGATAGTATACTCACCGCTGATGTACGGGGTCCTCTCTGTGCTGAATAAAATCATCTGGCGTTAACCAAATAAAATATTAAAAGTGGCGTCCCGTAGTGAAGGAGTTACCGCAGCATTTAACCACTTGTGTCGCACAGTGAGAACCTAGACACTTCACTTTGTCAGTTTTATAGATCATGATTAATTTTCGGATTTTGAGAGTTAGTGTCGTATCACCTGAAGATTAGTCCTCTTATGCGGTGTTTACCTCTCTCACACACACACACACACACACACACACACACACACACACACACACACACACACACACTCCCGGCCTGCCTGAGCTTCTAAAATGGCCCCTATGTTACGCTGAGACTGTACCTTAAACACATGTACGGTACCTAAGTTAATGTGTCACTGTCCCATGTGTCACTGTCTCATGTGTCACTGTCCCATGTGTCACTGTCCCATGTGTCACTGTCCCATGTGTCACTGTCCCATGTGTCACTGTCGCATGTGTCACTGTCTCATGTGTCACTGTCTCATGTGTCACTGTCTCATGTGTCACTGTCCCATGTGTCACTGTCTCATGTGTCACTGTCCCATGTGTCACTGTCCCATGTGTCACTGTCCCATGTGTCACTGTCTCATGTGTCACTGTCCATGTGTCACTGTCCCATGTGTCACTGTCCCATGTGTCACTGTCCCATGTGTCACTGTCTCATGTGTCACTGTCCCATGTGTCACTGTGTCACTGTCCCATGTGTCACTGTCCCACTGTCCCATGTGTCACTGTCCATGTGTTACTGTCCCATGTGTCACTGTCCCATGTGTCACTGTCCCATGTGTCACTGTCCCATGTGTCACTGTCCCATGTGTCACTGTCCCATGTGTCACTGTCCCATGTGTCACTGTGTCACCTCATGTATCACTGTCCCATGTGTCACTGTCCTATGTGTCACTGTCCCATGTGTCACTGTCCCATGTGTCACTGTCCCATGTGTCACTGTCCCATGTGTCACTGTCCTATGTGTCACTGCCTCACCCATGTATCACTTCCCCACCCTCATTTCAACCCTTTCATTCGAACCCTAAAAATATGTTTGTTTGTTTATTTTAGTTGTGGCTTTTTGCTTTATCCTTTGGACGTTGTTTATTATGTGTTTACCTTTAATCGGTGTGGCGACCCTCGTGTGCAGCTGATGATGATGATGATGATGATGATGATGAAGTCTTACGTGTGCAGCTGTTGTTGAAATCTTATGTGTGTAGCTGTTGTTAGTCATGCTTGTGCAGCTGTTGTTGAAATCTTATGTGTGCAGCTGTTGTTAGTCATGCTTGTGCAGCTGTTGTTGAAATCTTATGTGTGCAGCTGTTGTTAGTCATGCTTGTGCAGCTGTTGTTGAAATCTTATTTGTGCAGCTGTTATCGAAGCCTGTCTTGAGACTGAAGGAGGTAAGGTTTGGTGAGATGAGACTGAATGAGGCGAGTCGTGAGGGGTGTGTCGTGAGGGGGGGTGTGTCGTGAGGGGGTGGGGTAAGTCGTGAAGGGGTCGAATCGTGAGGGGGTGAGTCGTGAGAGATGAGTCGTGAGGAGTGAGGCGTGAGGGGATCGAGTCGTGAGGGGGTCGAGTCGTGAGGGCGTGAGTCGTGAGGGGGCTAATCATGAGAGGACGAGACTGTGTCATGGCTACCCAGCTGTCAATACCTATTTACTTTAGTTACCCCTTCCTTCTCTTGACCCCTCCTTCCTTCCCTCTGTTCTGCTCTTCCTTCTCAAAATCTTGCCCCTCCTTCCCTATTTAATCTCCTCCTCTCTGTCTTGCTTCTCCATCCCTCCTTTCTACCCCTTCCTTTCGCCCCTTCCCCTTTCTCTTGCCCCTCCCCTTCCTCTTGCCCCCCCTTCCTCTTGCCCTTCCCCTTCCCGTCGGGTAATCATTCATTGTCCTCCGGTTTCCATTTCGTCTTCAATCTTCTTTTACCAGCGTTCCGTGTGTGTGTGTGTGTGGGTGTGGGGGGTAATGTAAATTAACGAATAATTTTTCAAATTACCTTTAGGTTAGAGTGTTTGTCTGTCAGTGTGTTGCAGGTCAAGAGAGGAGGTATTAACTGTGCGTGTCAAAATGAGATTCGACCCCTCCTTTCCCCCTCCCATCTGTGATTTGTGTTATACGTGACAGTAGCCAAAAGGAGCGGCCCGGGTACTTGGTCTAGAAAACACGAACTTGTGTGACTCAATTACTTTCCTGGTGAAGGAGTGAGTGGTGAACATGATAATGGTGAAGGAGTGAGTGGTGATCATGATAATGGTGAAGGAGTGAGTGGTGAACATGATAATGGTGAAGGAGTGAGTGGTGATCATGATAATGGTGAAGGAGTGAGTGGTGAACATGATAATGGTGAGGGAGTGAGTGGTGAACATGATAAAGGTGAAGGAGTGAGTGGTGAACATGATAATGGTGAAGGAGTGAGTGGTGAACATGATAAAGGTGAAGGAGTGAGTGGTGAACATGATAATGGTGAAGGAGTGAGCGGTGAACATGATAATGGTGAAGGAGTGAGTGGTGAACATGATAATGGTGAAGGAGTGAGCGGTGAACATGATAATGGTGAGGGAGTGAACCATTAACTTGTTGGGGGTAAATTAGACGAACCCTGAGTACAATGTCCCCTCGTACGTGCCTTGAGTCTATTGCTCGTTGTGGTACAAATTGTAAGGATTATCACGTTTATCTGTTGTTTGGAATTGAGTTAGGAGATTGTTGACATCTTAGGGCCAGTAACTGTGGTTTATGGCGCTAAGTGGTCCTCCCGACGATGTAAGTGTTGGTTACTGGGTTAAGTGGTAGTGTGTGTCCTGTTTTAAGTGGCCGTGTTTTATGAGGGTAATTAGTATATCTAAAGTGGAGGTATGTGATGGTCTAAGTGGTCTTTATGGGGGTAATTAGCATTTTTGTAATTGGTGGTGGTAGTGTGTGCTGTTTTAAGTGGCCGTGTTTTATAAGGGGTAAACAGTTTTTCGTAAGTGGTAGTCAAAGCTATATGATGTTAGTAGTTAATTTCAGGGCCATGACTTGTTCTAAGCTTCAGGTAACGTTACAATACTTCTTCAGCTTCAGGCCACAATCTCCTACCGAAGACAATCCTGACACACACACACACACACACACACACACACCCACTCTCGGTGGTAATGAGGAAGGTGTATCAGGTGTGAGGGTAGGATGACCACTGTCAGGTAAGACACTGGAGTAAAGAGTGAAATTGTAAAGCTGCTAATATCCCAAACAGACTTGTTCATTAGTTCCATGTGTGTGTGTGTGTGTGTGTGTGTGTGTGTGTGTGTGTGTGTGTGTGTTTGTGTGTGTGTGTGTGTGTGTGTGTGTGTGTGTGTGTGTGTATGTGTGTGTGTGTGTGTGTAACTTTTTATCTGTCTTCGTCTGAAATTTTTGATAAACCTTGATACATGAATAATTAGATTTTAACCCAAGAAAGACAGATTTAACTTGTAAAGAAAGAAAGAGAGAGAGAGAGAATTAAGGTGATTTCGACTCACCTTGGCAAGTAGATTGTAAGTTAGTGAAGAAGATTTTAACAATAGTCTGAAAAATGAAGGAATAAGTCAAAATTAGAAATAAAAATCAAAGAATATAAAAATAAAATAAAATAAAAGTGTTCCAGAAATATTAATTGTCGAGTTTCCTCTAGTTCATATTTATTACCTTTCACTCTTGGTCTAGTTTTATCAAAAGCCTCACTATTCCTTTAATTCTTTCTTTTCGTAATTTTAGAAGACAAATTAGGAGTGCGGTGGCTGAATGGATACACCACTCGTTTTCATACCTTAATGGTCCTCTGGTTTGATCCCTGGTCACATTTAAGTT
The DNA here is from genome assembly GCF_018991925.1 of Homarus americanus. Taxonomy (NCBI): domain Eukaryota; kingdom Metazoa; phylum Arthropoda; class Malacostraca; order Decapoda; family Nephropidae; genus Homarus; species Homarus americanus. The sequence goes on from NW_024751323.1 coordinate 17,490, forward strand.
GAGGAAGTAAAAGTGATCAAAAACAGTGTTGCCTTTGGGTACCACTTTCACCTTATTATCTTTTATTTTTGTATTTTTATGGGGTTAATTAGTTAGACTTATATGCCAATGGGTCGTGTGTGTGTGTGTGTGTTTGTGTGTGTGTGTGTGTGTGTGTCTTCCTGTCTGTCTCTCTGTCCTCTACTTTCTACGTCCCTTTTATACGTTTATCTGATCCAAGTCTTCTCAGGCAGGGTTGGGAACACACGAGACACTTCGCTGAGCACTGCATTTCTTTCTCGTCTAACTCATATTCCAGATGACTCGCGCTACATCCAGACTGCCTATCTCGTTCCAGTCCAACCTTACGTAGAGTGGATAAAGGCCTTAGACAGCTTTGTACAAATGAAAGGCAGATAGGGACCCTTTGAATGAATTTTTGTCATGTAAGGCGGATGGGAGTCATTTAAAGTAGGTCATATCCCTACGGCAGAAGGGATCTTTTTTTAGGTAGGGTCTTTTGCTATGTTTGATGTGGTGGTTTCATTGAAGTAGGTCTTCTTTTTTTTATTTTGAGGTTGAATTATGTGGTCTCTTTGTGGTGGGTCTTTTTATGTGACAGATTGGGGTCACTAAATTGTCCCTCTTTTAGTGTAATGGCAGATGGGGGTCACTGAAATAAGTCTTTATGACAGTGAAAGAAAATTATCAAATCCTTCTTTGTTCTCCTCTTATGCTTAATTATTCCAATTGTTGCACACTTAGTCCTCCTCCTCTGAGCCATAGGAGACCAGATCTATTTACTTCTGATTCCCGCAGCTTCTCTGCTGTCTATGGCCTCCATGCTCGTCTTTTGTGTATGGCCTCCTGATTTAATGCTTAAGTGTGGCCTCCAGGCTGTTCTTCTGCTTGTGGTCTCCAGGCTGGTATTTTGTTTGTGACCTCCAGGCTATTCTTTTGCTTTTGGCCTCCAGGCTGGTCTTTTGTTTGTGACCTCCAGGTTGTTCTTCTGCTTGTGGCCTCCAGACCGGTCTTTAACTTTTGGCTTCAAGGACTGTCTCCATCTTGCAAACTCGAGGAGTATTTCTCACTTGTAGGCTTGAGGATTACCTTCTATTGGTAGCCTTTAGGATTATCTTTCTCTTTTAGCCTCGAGGATTATATCCCACTTGAAGCATTGAGGATTCCTCGAGAGCAGGAAGGCAATAAAGCTGAATTCACGGATAACTGACTCGTTACCAATAGAAAAAGGGGACTAACTGCTGGGGGGGGGGGGGAGGGACAACCTGCTGGGGTACAACCTGCCGGGGGTACAACTGGGCTGGGGGTACAACCTGTTGGGGTGCAACTGGCTGGGGGTACAACCCGTTGGGGGTACAACTGGCTGGGGGTACAACCTGTTGGGGATACAACTGGCTGGGGGTACAACCTGCTGGGGGTACAACTGGCTGGGGGTACAACCTGTTGGGGATACAACTGGCTGGGGGTACAACCTGCTGGGGGTACAACTGGCTGGGGGTACAACCTGTTGGGGGTACAACTGGCTGGGGGTACAAACTGCTGGGAGTACAACTGGCTGGGGTTACAACCTGCTGAGGGTACAACAAGCCAACCAGCTCCTCTTCATATTATGGCAGTCTAAAGAGTTTTGTGATGGACCTCTCACAGAAAAATCCCCAATTCTTTTTATATAATTTAACTACGCGTTGGTTTGTTTACAGCGTACCACAGACGAAGACTGGGGTGGAGGCTACGAACCTCTGTTTACACCGCCTAGTGACTGTTGCCAGAAGGTTTGGTGGTACAGCTGACAACTGAAAAGGATAATTCAGAATGGGCATTGATATCCTTGCTTTCAATAGTTCTTTCTTCGTCATTCAGAAAACAACCCAAGGTCCGGAAACTCAGTTCTTCTCTTTCCGAGCGGCCGCTGTGTGTGGGCAAGAACCTGGAACATTTTTCATCCTCTTTTCTCAGTTGTAAAAGGAATTTGTTGGAGACGTGGGCGCCGTCCTTCCTCAGAGACGTAAGGTTATCAGACTCTCTTATTTATGGTGCTTGCACAGCTCTCGGCGGATATTCGTTTGTCTGATAAAGGGACATAGATCAGTTTGTTGATAATTCAGGCAACCTCTTGGTCGTTGAGAGGCCTGAGAAGGTGATATCCCTTTGTGACTCAGTAATATCTTCTTCGCTGTGTCATGAACGCTAAAAGCAAGAAACACAACACTCACTATATACAAGGAAGCAGTTCCCCAATTACATGAGCTCGGCTTTGATGCTGAGTCAGTTCACTTCCTTTGAGCCACGTGAAAGGAATGTTATTGTCAGTCCACCATTAAAATCCCTCGACTTTTCATTCGTAGTTCTCTTAGCAACTTTTGCAATATCTGAAGCGCAGACTTCAGATGTCTTCACAGAAAGTTGGCAGCTGCATCTTGATCAAACGATAACATGTCTTCTTGTGTGGTGTGGGGATCACTGTTTACTGTGGATACATCTATAATGGTAAAAGGATCTCTCTGTCTGTTCCAGTCATAGCTCCAAAATGGAAGCAGTTAGAGATCTGAAACCTAACACACACACATTACACGGGTCCTCAGGCTGTGCACCTTGGTATTACTATTGACCACGGACCCCCGGCTATTGCGGGAGGTGTTACCCGTGTGAAGGAGGACAAACATTGACAGTCAAAGTTATACAGTACCTAACCCGTGTAAAGTCAGGTAATTTTGCAAGTCTCGAAATATATTGAGGTGTTGTAGTCACTTATTGGCTTCCATCTACATAATAGACTTCCTCTACTGTGATCATTATTTGTGTTGCCATCGGCGGCGTCTTTTAGTGTTAGTGAAGCCATAATGATTCAGAAACGTCCCAGTACTTCTTATGACGTCTGGTACTGCTGTAGGTGGTAGTAGTGGTCGTGGGTGGTAGTATTGGTCATGGGTGCTAGTAATGGTCGTAGATGGTAGTAGTGATCGTAGAGGAAGAGACTATTCAACAACCAGTAAATCCCAGGCCTTCTCATTAGCCCATAAAAACATAGGCTCTTCAGCATCTCGTCACACGCTTCCCACATCCCCGGCCGCCATGATAATATTCCACTGTACGAAACGAAGAGATTTCTAATGGGAGTAAAGGCCTTGTTTACATCTGACGCTTCTCTGTCGACTCTCTATTCACTGGGGAAAAGTTTTCATGATATAAATAACACACACACACACACACACACACACACACACACACACACACACACACACACACACACACACACACACACACACACACACAGCGAGCGTGAAGGTGTCTGTAATAACCAAAACAAGAATCCCAACAGTTTATGCAAGTTATACACGATTATATAAATTCAGGTGTTCACTGTCAGTCTTGTCACTTTATGTAAATTAATTATCTTATAAGTACAGGTATATAGGACTAATTAACTATATATTTCCGCTTACTAACCTAACCTAACCTAACCTAACCTAACATTTCCCTCGTAGATTGAGTTATGTTCGGTTTATGTGACTTAATCTGGTGATAGAGGTTGGTGGTGAGTGGTGATGAGTGGCGGGGGATGAGTATGTGAGTGGTGGTGAGTGGGAGATGAGTGTATGAGTGGTGGTAGATGGGGAATGAGTGAGTGTGTGTGAGTAGTGAGTGAGAAGGTCCCAACGCACTCACACAATACATCTCTTTAATATAACAAACCCCGTTGTCAGATGTACACCATAAAATGAAAAAGAATTAATTGTAAGAGGTATTGTAATCGTTAACTTTTGTACAATAGTGAAAGGATCGCCCCCCCAAAAAAAGTCGTAAGATACTTTATTGCGGTGTATAAAAAACCGCAGCGGCCAGCCAATCATCGTAGAGTATGATGTGACGTCAGCACTCCTCTTGTAATCTCCGTTCATTGCAACTTGGGTTAATTGTTGTGTTCGTAATCGTAATTGTAATAAAAAAAAATTCTTTGTAATCGTAATCTAATCACACTCCTACATCTTCATAAACCTGTAATTATGTAATCCATCTTCACTTTAATCGTAATTGTATTCGTAATCGTGATTGTAATCCTGACAAAAAAAATCTTCTTTTATATAATATTCAATTTACTTACAGGATTCCCGTATATGTCAATTAGGATTTTAGAATTTCCTGCCAATTTGAATAGCCTGCCGAGACAATTTGGCGCCATATGACTGTAACGTACGTAATCTGTGCCCATGTAATCTGGCAACACTGAGTCACTGATATTCAGATGCCTCAGTTGCTTCTCCGCCGCTAAAGGTCTTACATGTCTGTCTGTCCCGAGTCCCCGAGGCAGGGTTTGGAGGCTACACCTGTGCTACTGAATATTTTGTGCTACTCACTGTCTGTAAAGCACGGCTCCCACTCTCCCTCCCTCCACTCTCCGCCCCATTCCCTCCCCAACTCTCTCTCCCATTCCCTCCACGCCCCCTCCCATTCCTCCCACTCTCCTTCCCTCTCCTACTCCCCTTCCCATTCTCTCCACTCTCCCTTCTATTCCCTCAACTCTCCCACTCTCCCTCCACTCCCTCCACTCTCCCTCTGTCTCCCACTCACCCTCACTCGGTAAACCCCGGCTGGATATTTTTGTGCAGGGAGAACTTGTAATCTGCTAAATTGCCTTTTTGCTCGTGTGAATTTTTTGGGTGGGCATTTATTATTTATTTATAAGAGACCAGACTAAAATAAAATTATTATTATTATTTGAATTATCTCGTGTATTTTGCCTCTTTATTCGGGTATATGTTAACTCATTTATCAGTGCAGGTAATTGTGAAGTAGTTTGGTTACAGTAAAATGGAGTTTAAACGCCCCCTACCACCATCTTTTTTATGGCTGTATTGATATTAATATAGAAATTATTTTAGAAACTATATATTTTTATTGTAAGAATCGCATTAGATCTGAGTCAATGATTTCACTACACCGTTAATTAGACCAGAGAAGAGGTAACTATGGCCTGGACTAACACCCATCCGTAATAAAAAAAAAAATCATAATTGAATTTAACTTAAGATTTATAACTTAAGGTTCCTGTGATATTACGTACGGCATGAGTGAGTTATGTGAGATGTTACACAAGTCGTCGTCGGGTTGTTAAAGGAAGATAAATATTTAGATGAGTAAATTTACATATCATTTACATTAATAAGCAAAAATATATACAATTAACATTAAGGAGGTGAGTTAAAGAACAGGTAGGAGGATTATAATTTAGTAAAGAATTATTTAAGCCATGGTGGAATATTCAACTACATGTAAGTAAAAGAACTGAAGAAAGATAATGAAAAGTTAATAATCTAATATATCGGTAAATTCAACACATTTTTTTGTATAAGAAACATCAAGGGTGTTTGTTTTTTGTTAGTTGAGTGAAGAAATTAACAAACAAAAATATAAAAAAAATGAAGAAAATTGTGCAAGGAGAGTTTTCGTCCTCACTCGGCCCCCGTACTGCCACCAATCAGGGAAGACTTGGGTGTAAAAAAAAATTGTACCTAGAATTGGCGACTTTACTCTTTTTTAACACACACACACACCTTTCACTATCACCTGTTTTCTTATATTCTTCTTCCTTCATCTGTACCTCCAATCATCATCCCATGTGTGCGTCTGTTTTACGTCTCTGCCCCATACATCACTCTTACCGCCATCTGCGTTTCCTTTTATGCATCATTCCAGACATTCCTCGCAAATATTTCCCCTCGTTTCCCTTTGTTTACTGTTTCCCTTTGTGTTTCCTTTTAGTCGCCGTGAACTTTGTCCCCATACACACTAATCATGAGTAAATAATTGAGAAAGGAGTTTTATTTGTTAGTATTAAAAATGCCTGATTACATTTCTAGAGTTGTTATAAAATAGTGATGACATTAATTGCATACGTGTTAACCAAGATGCCAATCAGAGTGTTAACCAAGGTGCCAATTAGAGTGTTAACCAAGGTGCCAATCAGAGTGTTAACCAAGGTGCCAATCAGAGTGTTAACCAAGGTGCCAATCAGAGTGTTAACCAAGGTGCCAATCAGAGTATTAACCAAGGTGCCAATCAGAGTGTTAACCAAGGTGCCAATCAGAGTATTAACCAAGGTGCCAATCAGAGTGTTAACCAAGGTGCCAAAATAGAGTGGTGCCAGTGTCAGTGACGCTGTGCGAGGGGTAGTGAGAAGAGCCTTTAGTGCCTCAGTGGTTATTGGTCAATGAAAGTTATTGTGACTACACCTCTAGTCTGTCTCCCTAATGCCAGGTGTTGTAATGATGGTGGTGATGGTGGTTCATCATGATGGTGGTTGATGATAATTGTGGTTAATGATGATAGTGGTTGGTTGATGGTTGATAGTGGTTGATACTAGTGGCCGGGTTGGGTGGTTGGTTGGTGGTAGAGGCAGCGACCTTTTTCAGATTATTTAAAACTCTCCTCGTGAACCCGATCTGTGTGTGTGTGAGAGAGGTTACTCTTGCCTATGACGTAGAACAAGAACGAGAATAACCAGCCATTGTTTATACATTCAACTGAAGGTTATTATTAGACGGAGAGACTATTTTGTGTGTATGTGTGTGTGTTCGTGTGTGTGTGGGTGTGTGTGTGTGTGTGTGTGCCTGTGTGTGAGTGTGGGTGTGTGTGTGTTTGTGTGTGTGCCTGTGTGTGTGTGTGTGTGTGTGTGTGTGGGTGTGTGTGTGCCTGTGTGTGGGTGTGGTGTGTGTGTGTGTGTGTGTGTGTGTGTGTGTGCAGGGTGTGGGTGTGTGTGTGGTGTGGGTGTGTGTGTGTGTGTGTGTGTGTGTGTGTGTGGTGTGTGGTGTGGGTGTGTGTGGGTGTGTGTGTGTGTGTGAGTGTGGGTGTGTGTGTGTGTGTGTGTGTGTGTGTGTGTGGGTGTGTGTGTGTGTGTGTGTGTGTGGGTGTGTGTGTGTTTGTGTCTTTGTGAAAGTTAACAAGATAAAAACATTTTGGCTTTTGGACTTTTGATTTTGTTGAGTGTGTCAGAAGAGTAGGTGTCTGTACCGCACTCTAATGACACATACTCTTATAATGACACATACTCTTCATTATATTATCGGTATGTATCATCACCACTATGATCAAAAACCCTCTTTGTAATTCTTATTTGTCACTGTTTAAAAGATATATTTCACCCAAAGTTAAAACTGAAAAACCAATATGTGTTTTTTTTGTGGTTTATATATGAATTTGATGCAGTCATTAAAATTGTGTAAATATAGAGACCTACCTCATTAAAAACGGGTCTTTATACCTGAAGAATGTAAAAAAAAAAAAGTCTATTGCATTTATTCACAGTTGAACAAACCCGAAGAATCACAGTAAAAGAAATATTCATCATTGCTTTCATGAGTTGTGAGTCTTTGGGGGTGTTTCTGAGAGGTCAAGGGTTGGTATTGGTATGTTTATGGAGTGTCCCAGAAAAATCTCCCTGCCTCCCTCCAACTCACAGTGTCTTAGGGAGGCAGGCAGGGAGGGAGGGAAGGAGGCAGGCAGGGAGGCAGGCAGGGAGGGAGGGAAGGAGGCAGGCAGGGAGGCAGGCAGGGAGGCAGGGAGGGAGGGAAGGAGGCGGAGCAGGAGGGAGGGGGAAGCAGGCAGGGAGGGAGGAAGGAGGGAAGGAGGCAGGCGGGGGAGGCAGGCAGGGAGGGCAGGGAGGGAGGGAAGGAGGCAGGGACATTTTTCTAAGACACCCTATAACTGCACTTCAATAACTAAGGTCGTTTATGCACGTATTTCGGGTTATTGAATACATTAATCACCAATTGTTAAATACTAAGAGAGGTGTGATAGTTATAGTAATTTGAAGGTTAATTTAGGTTTAATTTAGACTTAATTTAAAGATGTTTGGGTAAGAATATATTTAGTTGTCTGAGGTTAGGTTACGTTAGGTTGGTTTACAGGAATACAAGTGATCCAGTGGGGTAGTGAACGCCTCAAACTTTCTAAATCCCGAGGACATTTCAGTGTGATATTGTGAAGGAGGAGCATTTCTGAGGGAGGGGGTGGTTAGGAGAAACATGAGAGTAGAGGGGTGTAGGAAGCAGCTAGGGGTGTACGGGTAGGAGGTAGCTAGGTGTGGGGGTGTAGACGGCAGCTAGGTGTGGAGGTGTAGGAGGCAGCTAGGTGTGAGGGTGTAGGCGGCAGCTAGGTGTGGAGGTGTAGACGGCAGCTAGGTGTGGAGGTGTAGCTTGGGGTGGAGAGGGTGTTTGAAGCTGCTAGGGGTGTAAGGGTAGGAGGTAGCTAGGTGTGGGGGAGGGGTGTTTCTAGGGGTGGGGAGGGGAGTGCATGAGGCAGCGAGGGGCAGATATCTAGATATGTGGTCAAGTAGTGGGGCTGCCACCACCACCACCTGATGAAAACAATGTTGTAACTTAATCCTGCCGTGATCACTGGCCGGCCTCCACTAATGACCTCACACACACACACACACACACACACACACACACACACACACACACACACACACACACACTCGCCATGTATTTGTGACGTATTGGAGTCCTTTGTGGATAGAGAGGAGTTGGGTTAGACGTTAATGATTTCAGTCTGACTTGTTCTGAAATATTAAATACCAGGTTACTGAGTGGCAAGACCAGGTTAAATATATATATAAAGCTTTAACCAAACACATGATCAACGTAGAATGTTACCTGATGTTTTCACGTTAAATGCCTGCAATTGGTGTTGTATTAATACCTGTGAAGCATTTTAATTAGTGAATGATTTATTAGAGAAAGGTGTAGCCGGGTGGGATGTAACCTGCTGTCGCACCTAACACTGGAAATACTGATATTCACTAATAATTCAAAGCTTTCAATTTATAACTTGCCAATGACGAATTTATTGATGTCAGTTGTATATATTTATGAAATTATTTGCAGGACCCAAATGAGTTTTTTAAGTTGGGGAATAATATGGTGATATGAGACGCCACGTGGCTAGGTATTACAGTACCTCACCTGTACGCTGCTCTCCAACATAGCTCTCCAACATAGCTTTCCAACATAGATCTCCAACATAGATCTCCAACTAGCTCTCCAACACAGCTCTCCAACACAGCTCTTCAACACAGCTCACAAACACAGTTCACAAACACAACTCTCCAACAAAGCTCTCCAACACAGGTCTCCAACAGAGCTCTCCAACAAAGCTCTCTAACAGCTTTCTCAACTACCATGTGCATATCTGACGGCTGTTAATAAAAATATATTGTTGTCTAAAAGTTCAATGTGTAGACCAATTTACTAATAGGAAAGTATAGTGTATTTCTCTGTCGCCTGTACAGTATTATATCGTTGTAAATATTTCAGTGTAATATTTTACTATGTACTTCAAGGTAACAAATTAGTTCTAAGCACATGAAGGTAATATTCGTTATAAATATTTTAGTGTAATATTCTAAAACCTTTAAACTTTTACAATTAATCAACAATATCTTTTTCTTTCTTTTTTTAATGTAAACATACACATTTTAAAGACATATTATCAGAGTATATTTAGTATACTATAGAGCTTTATCCCCTAAAGGCTAATTTATCTATCCGTACAGTCCCCTTCACTTGTACGTTTACAGGGGCTCGTCAGGTTTGGTGTAGTGTGGCAGTTCTGTGTTTGTTTTCCATTTGACAGATGGAAACTCGCAATTGTAAACATACTCTGGAATGAAAGTAAAACAATATTAAAACAAATATCCTCAATGTAATGATTTGTGGAATGTTTATATGACGAGCCCCTGTAAACGCACAAGTGAAGGGGACAGTACATGAAAAATAGCTACGAGGTTACTAAAAACAGCCTCGTTCCTCTTCTCCCCTATCCGTGCTGTAGTTTCCTCGGTGATGGGACATAAAATGAGCTCTTGTGTTAAATTATAAAGGAAATTCCTCAGATGATCTCAAAGGCTTTATGAAATTCCACTCGTGTATTATGTTATGGGGTGCCAGGGTGGTCATGAGGGGTGGTAGGGGATATGAGGGGTGGTAAGGGTGGTCATGAGGGGTGGTAGGGGATATGAGGGGTGGTAAAGGTGGTGATGAGGGGTGGTAGGGGGTTATGAGGGGTGGTAAAGGTGGTGATTAGGGGTGGTAGAGGGGTTAGGGGTGCCGAGGGGGTTAGACGGTCGAGATTAGTCTCCCCTTGTGATTGGTTCCTTGTCGCTTCCCCTGTATATCACTATTCTTTGTTCCCTGTTTATCATCCGTCTTTTGTTTCCCGTATATAAACAGAGAGAGAGAGTCAGGCAGGGGGGGAGGGAGGGGGGAGAGAAGCAGGCAGGGAGGAAGGCAGGCAGGCAGGCAGGCAGGGAGGGAGGGAGGGAGGCTGGCAGGGAGGCAGGCTGGCAGGCAGGCAAGCTGGCAGGCAGTCACCAGGGCACAGGAAAGTCCCCAGCTGATACAACACTAATTGGACCTCTCTAATACGAGTGTGGCACGATGGTGGTTCCCTGACTCTGTGCCTGACTCTGTGCCTGACTCACTACCTGACTGTGCCGGACTCACTGCCTAACTCATTGCCCGATTCATTGTCTGACTTATTGTCTTACTCACTGTCTGACTCACTGCCTGACTCTGTGTTCGCCTCGCTAACTGACTCTGTTCCTGTATTTCATTTGCCTCTCAGCTCGGAGGCTCTTCCACCAACCGTCTTCAACAACACCTTTACGTGAATATGTGGTGTGGACACTTGATGCTGCTCTTTATAAAATGGTCATTATTATCCGTTGCTTTCTATGTTTGGTGTCATTTGTCCTGATATATATATAATAATTAGTGAAAACAGAAGAAGTAATGGTGAATGTGTTCTCTGAAAACGTGAATATATTTGTGACTTGGACGGTAAATATTATCTTTTTCAAACTTTTTTCGTTTTTCCATTTACATAATGTTATCAAGTCGTTACATCTTTACATATATTCAATTCAGCATTAAAATAAGCCAGAACGGGGTATCATTAACGGTTATATATGGATCTATTTAGCGATATAACAATACTAATCGAATAGTATTAATGAGCCAATGAGGTACAAGGAACTGCAAAGGGGGGCGGAGCTTCTTAGCCTATACCCACAAGCACTGAAAATAGTCACTCAAAAAACTATCTCTACTGGGGACAGGGGGGGGGAGGGAATAGGATAAATTTCAGAATGAACACTGCGACTCCTGTTGTCTCGGTAGGTTTGTCAAAATCCTTCGTTCGTTGTGTCATTTTTTCAACACAATTTTGTACAGATAGTTTTTTGAGTAACTAAATATTTGTATATACTTTTAACTGCTCCGAAAAAAGTGAACGTATTTAGATTTCTTTGAGTAAAATAAGCGTAAAAAAAATACTCCATTATTTTTAGTTCGTAAGATGTAAGTGTGCAGTGTCGTGAGCCTTCATAAACAATTGTGTATTACTGTACAAGAACAACTGTGTAGTGCATCTCCTGCCTCACTCACCAGGAAGAGATGTGTGAGTGTTTGTACTTCTTGTGACCTTCCTTTGTCTGTAATGAAGTTAATTAAGCACCATGGAGTGTAAGTCGTCAACGAGGAGGGAGACTACCTTCTACTGTGACCCCCGACACACACACGGCTATATAACTACAGTATATACGAGGCACAGGACACTATTGTACATTTAGTAATTTATTTTCACTGAATCGCTTTATTGCGTCGTTATGGTGCTTATCCTGGAGGTCTCTCTCTCTCTCTCTCTCTCTCTCTCTCTCTCTCTCTCTCTCTCTAGCCTGGTAGTGCCCCCCCCCTGTCTATGTTTTCATTACGTTATTGTCGTGTATGAATAACACGGCTTAATTAAATCCGACCTCACTTTTGACCTCTCACGCGCGGGACTCAAGTTTAATATCAGTCTGTGAAATCACTTTTTTTTTTACGATTTTTATTTTTACTTTTATTTTATTTTTTTCTCTCAGATGAGATGTTGGAGGAGGTTATGAGGAAGAGTAAGTGGTGGAGAGGGGAATGAGAGGGAGTGGTGTGTCTGTGAGGGGGGAAGTGGTGTGCTGTGAAGGGGGAAGTGGTGTGCCTGTGAAGGGGGAAGTGGTGTGCTGTGAAGGGGAAGTGGTGTGCTGTGAAGGGGTGGTGTGCTGTGAAGGGGAGGTGGTGTGTGCTGTGAAGGAAGTGGTGTGCTGTGAAGGGGGAAGTGGTGTGCCTGTGAAGAGGGAAGTGGTGTGCCTGTGAAGGGGGAAGTGGTGTGCTGTGAAGGGGGAAGTGGTGTGCCTGTGTGCGGCAGGGTTGTGTCGCATTGCCTCAGGTTCACACACACACACACCTAGTCTGTTGTTGTGTACTCACCAGGTACCCAAAGTGTTGCCCTGACCTGCCAGGTGCTAAGGGCGCTTTAACTCGCTCCAGCTAAGGGTCTTGAGTCAAAGTGGTTGTTTTATACAGGTCAAGCCACAGTGTTGAAATTCGTCAGGTATTTGGAGAAAAATTCGCTCAAATCGTTAGTGTGGCGATAAATGCAGGGTTAATACTCGCTCTTTACTGATATTTAACGATTATGCTTGGTGAAGAATTCGTTATATGTGTTGATATGGTTATTATGCTGAGTGAAATATATTTGTTCCTTACCGCGTCCGTGTGACATGAAAAAGTGAAGTGGGTCTCATA
>NW_024751324.1:0-4469 GCF_018991925.1 Homarus americanus
CTACAGAGACCTCCACATTTCAGGATTTGTTAAACTTGGTAGTCCTGGAGGAGTGGAAGAGCAAGATACCATTTCACATCTTGAAGCATGTGGAGGAGCGTGGAGAGGTTAATTTAGGGCGTGCTGCTGAGCTGGCTGATGCGTACGCTTTGTTGGTGGAGTCACTGGGCAGTAGAGAACGTGGTACTTTCCGACATGTTAGGTCCTCCTCTGATGATAACCTTGGGGACGTGAGTGGTAGGTCGAAATGTCCCACACCTACCCCCCCTGATGCAACCAAGTTTACTTGTTCTTACTGTAAAAACCCAGGCCATACGATCCAGAATTGTAAACACCCAAAGTGTCGAATTGCTAAAAGTAGTTCCCTGGATCCCAAATTCAAACCAATAGCAACCACCAATGTGGAAAGGCCCCATCAGGATCTCTTCTCTTCATTCACCTATGAGTGAAAAATTTCAATCATGGAGGGGTCTCGTTCTTTCCCTATTCGTATACTACGTGATACGGGCGCAGCACAATCTATCCTCCTGTTTAATGTCATTCCTGATATATCTACCGCATTTACAAATGAGTGTTCTAATTTCAGATCTCTCATCCCATTCTTCCTATCCTTTAGCTAAAGTGCACCTCCAATGTCCCTTGATTACTGGGGGAAGTGCAAATAGCCATAAGGAAAGACCCAATGCCTGTGTGCGGCATTCATTTATTATTGGGTAATGACTTGGTAGGAGATCTAGTGGTTCCTAACATAAAGACAGTCGACTCTCCCTTACCTGTCAACTCCACCACTGACCTTAAAGAAACTATTCCTCATCTTTTCCCATCTTGTGCTGTCACCCGGTCACAGAGTGTGCGAAATGGGCCCTCTTTATCTAAAACCACCTCCAATATCTTACTACCCACAGAAGATCTGTACAATAAGACCATTAGTAAGGATGAGCTCATTACAGCCCAACAATCTGATCCATCTTTGTTCAAACAGGTGATGAAAGACCTCAGTGTGGACAATTGTACATCTTCGGCTTACCACCCACTGTCCCAAGGTTGCTTGGAACGGATCCATCAAAACTTTCAAATCAATGCTAATAAACTATCTCCCTCAACTATATAGTCCATACTCCTGATCGCAGAAAAGATTCACAACTTGTTCACATTAATCTCATGAAACTTTACCATTCCAGGCAGTCAGAGGAAGACATCCCAGAGGCTATAAGTCAACCTGTATTGCATACGGTTTTGTCAGAGCCGGAGCCGGAGACAGATGACATGGACCTATTGGAGAATTTAGACTTCCCTCTACCTAAAGAAAACCCTGCTAACAGTCACATACTCAACAACTTGGATGAGTGTTTTTCTGTTCTGAATCCATCTCAAGCAAAAGATCTCACCAAGTTATTATCAACATTTCCTAAAGTCACGTCAGACCTCCCAGGGTTTTGCAATATACTTAAACATGATATTAAGCTAATCTCAGATGATGTACAACCCATTAGGCAATCAGCCTATCGACTAAATCCACAAAAAAAAGAGATTATGAAAAAGGAGGTAGATTTTTGTTAAAACATAACTTAGCTGAGCCTAGTACCTCCCCCTGGGCTTCACCTTGCCTTCTCATTCCAAAACCCGATGGCACTTTTCGTTTCTGTACCGATTATCGTAAAGTGAACCAGGTCACTGTCTCAGACACCTACCCTTTACCTTTGATTGAAGATATAATAGACAGCATAGGCTGTGCCAAATTTATCAGTACCGTGGACCTATTGAAAGGATATTATCAAGTGGGACTCACGGATAGGGCAAAAATAATCTCAGCATTTATAACTCCATTTGGTCTTTTTCAATATTTGGTTATGGCGTTTGGCTTTTCTAATGCTCCGGCCACATTCCAGAGAGCCATCAACTACCTTATTCAGGACCTAGGTGGGACGTTCGCCTACCTGGATGACCTGGTGGTGGTGTCGGACAGCTGGGACGAACATCTGGTGCGTTTGGAGATACTGTTTGCACGACTGCAAGAGACTGGATTCACCATAAACCTGGCTAAATCTGCTTTTGGCCGGGCATCAGTGACTTACCTGGGACATATCGTTGGGCATGGTATGGTGAGACCCAAGGACGCAAACGTTAGAGCCATCTTGTCCTTCCCCACTCCAAGGACGAGGAAGGAACTCATGCGCTTCCTGGGGATGTGCGGCTACTACCGTCAGTTCTGCAGTAACTTCTCCAGCGTGGCCGGACCCCTCACAGACCTTACCAGTTCTGCGGTCCCTTACATCTGGAACCAGAAGTGCGACCAGTCTTTCCACCGCCTCAAAGCCTTCCTTGCCTCCAAGCCTGTAGTCCACCCCCCTGACTACACCTCGCCCTTCCATCTGCAAATTGACGCTAGTGGTGTCGGAGTGGGGGCTGTGCTCCTACAACCCGACCCAACCACTGATGTCCTTCATCCTGTGGCATACTACTCCGCCAAGTTGAAAAAACGTCCGACCAACTACTCGACCATAGAGAAGGAGGCCCTGGCTCTGGTGTTGGCAATAAAAAAGTTTGAATGTTACCTCCAGTCTTGCCCACAAACAACCCTAGTCTTCACCGACCATAACCCACTCACGTTCATCCAACCAGATTGCAGACTCCTTATCCCGAGCTCCAGTGGAAATGCAGCAGCTACTCTCCAGACGCACCAGGTGATCACCTCCTTCGCGCCCGCGCTACGGAGGTCTTTGGAGGGGGGGTGTGTTACGAACCCCTCCACCCAGCACTACGAACCACGCCATCTATTGTCTGATCTGCCTACCCAGCACCACGAGCAACGCCATCCTAGGGACAGAGACACGAGCATGACTCGTCTTGGTTCTTCAGGTTTCCCTTCTCCATATCCTGGTTGATGCGTCGCCTCCAGTCTTCTTTGCTTGAGCTCAATTCGAGAAGAGAGGCATAAACCCTAGCAAAATACTTGTATTTATATTACCTCCCCCACGTCCACTTAGCTAAAATTGTTTATGTTTGTATTAATATCTTATACTGTTAATGTTTTAGGTTAAAGTTTGGTTAAAGAGGTAATTTATAAGCAATAATTTTGTTAAAGGGATTTATGGTACTCTATTATATACAACGAAAACTCGCATCCTTTGTCTACTTTTATAGTCCGATTGTCTGTTTTTTTTTTTTTTTTTGTTACCTGTTGGGATCTGGGTAGACGTATAACTATATTCTAAATCCCCAACTCGTAACAGTCAGTGAGTGTATTTCCTTTAAACTCAGCAACAAAGGTCAGACAGGACAGACAAAACACCATTGTTGCCTTGATCATGTATTTCGCATTTAGATTTTGCAGCGACCATTGCAGCCTGGCGTCCTTCAACAAATATGTTTCAATCAGTCGTTGTCAGTAGTGTTAGCGAGGGAACACGTAACGAGTTTAGTGTTGTCTCTTTTACTGAACTGTGATGATTACTGGTGTATTGTGTAATGATTATCGTGTTTTAGTTTGGCTCGGCTCACTCCTATGGCGGAAAATGTAAAAATACGTAGCAACGATTTTTGTTAGGAAGTGTTGCTTATCATTTGGTGGAACTTAAGTTTAAAAAATGACGAATGAATAAAATGTTGTGATTAAGATTATTGTTTTGTAAGAAAAGTCTGGAAATGTAAATACTTTTGCCTACGTTCATGAAAATGTTAAGTCTGTGTGTGTGTGTGTGTTTGTTTCATATTCGTTGCGCCTCACCTTAATAAGTTTGTGTATTTTATAATCCACGTTACACAAACTAGAGCGAAAAACTGTCATATTTAAAAAATTTTAATCAAACTTTCCGGTTCACCAGATGTTACTTTCCTCGAATTATTTTTGCTACCAACCCTAAAAGTTGTGTTTCAGTGTAGCGTCGTCATTAATGGTCTTGTTGGTATTCCTTGTATTAGAGAGCGTCTCTAGCGTCGTGCAGTCAGATAAACTGTACATTTATTCTTCACTATATCAGACGACAGGCATTCCATTCATGACATTGGGCTCTTCCCGACAAAAATGCCTAAACAAATGTCTCTCTGCATCTTCCCCTTCATAAACATATACTTTATTATACAGTGTTACGAACCCCTCCACCCAGCACTACGAAGCACGCCATCTATTGTCCTGATCTACCTACCCAGCACCACGAGCAACGCCATCTAGGGACGAGACACGAGTATGACTCGTCTTAGTTACCACTCCGAGGTTTCCCTTCTCCCTATCCTGGGTTGCGTCACCTCCTCAAAGTCTTCTTTGTCGGCTCCAATTCGAGGAGAGGCACTTGGCTCTGGGAAGTGACCACAGGATCATCTATCCTCTAAACCTACGTGCAGTGACTACCTACCGTCTTCTACAATACTCAGCCTTACTCGTCAGCCATCTCAGCTCCTCACTTAAGTACTAGTATCTTGTGTTAATTTCCCCACGTCCACTTGCTTCGAGATTGTTTTATGTTTATTAA
>NW_024751325.1:0-9091 GCF_018991925.1 Homarus americanus
TTAGAAGATATATAGGAATATTATAGAGAGAGGAGTATAAAAGAGAGGAAGACTTTGGTAGCGTGGCCGTGATAGTTATTTACTCTTATCGTACACTGGTCGTGTCTTACACGTCAATACACATCTATCACGTTCTTAAAGGCGACTTCTTAAACACTGCTTCGTTACAACTCTTTATTAATCACGAACATGACATGGACACATTAATAACACCTTCTATTGAAGTTACTAGGACATTATATTTACGTTACTAGGACATCATATTACGTTACTAGACACTCTGATTCTCGGACACGAACATGAAATGAATACACTTCCCACGTAGGTAACTCATCCCATGGAAAGCTCTGACAAACACTCACGTGACCTAGGGGAGGCCTAGCAGGTAGTCCTGGGTTGTCTCTATGGGAGACTGCTTAGCTGGGTGCCGGAGGGAAGTCTCGGTCCTGACCGGAGGTGACTTGCCTCCGGCCCTTGACTTCTCTCGAGCAGGCCTGGTGGTGTAGTAGCTGGCCACCTTGTTACAAGACAACTCCCTCTCTGCGAATCCCTCGAGGACCAGGACGTCCGATATATTGGGATGCGAGCCGTCAGGTTCAGCTGGCCGGGGGGGGGGCGGCGAAGGGTCTCCTTACATTTGACCTCGCAAATGTGAGGTCAGGTCTGGACTTTTCAGAACTATCTGGGAAAGTCATCAGGTGGGGCCGTGTGTATATTGGGAGAGCAACCGTGAGAGTTCCCCTACACTTGACCTCCCAAATGTCGGGTCAGACTGGAGTTTCTGAGATGTAAGGAGAAGTCATCAGGTGGGGCCGTGTGACACGAGAGGCCCTGGTTGATTTGTGGCCCCTTGAGTTGGGCTCCAAGGGTTACATTTGACCTGGCTAATTGTGAGGTCAGGTCCGGCCTTTGTTCAGAGAGTAGGTTATTGTATATTGGAAGAGAGTCGGCTGGTGCCTTCTTACATGTTTTGTTGGGGCCACATGTCACATGGGAGGGGAGCTAGGCTGATTTACAATCCTTGGTCAACCGCAGAGTTACCCTATACTTTTGACCTCGGCTAATGTCGGGTCAAGTCTGGCTTTCCTCGCGATGTAAGCTGTGGTCTGACAACCCCTCACTACACCTCCCGCCAAGACCAAAGCTTTCATGCTCAGAGAACTGATGATACATTTAAAGTAGACAGTAACATCATGTGCAGTATCTAATATAGTCCCTCAGGCGATAATGCATCCTTACATTTTACAAATAATAACCCTAGAGATGTATGTTTTTCTACTGGCATAGTTTGATCTGACAAAGCTTACTATACCTCCCGCCAAGATTAAAGCTTCTATGACAGGAGAAAAAAAATAAAATACATACACAGTAATTGAACATAGAGTGATCTAAAGATCCTTCATATCTAGCATAGTGTCCGAGGCAAACTTGCAAATCACATTCTACAAACAAAATCAGGTGTTACATTGCCTAACCAGGCCGTGTCAAAATAATAATTCATCTCAGTCAGTAAATGGCTACAACATTGTGTTTGGTAATACAAAACATTGATCAAATGAACTCATAGAAAAAGTGACTAATCTTTTTAAAAAAACATTCTTTGTAGTACATGTTAACAAAAATCAGAGAATTAAATACAAAATACAAAATGCTCCTACTTCACATGTTAGGGTGTTATATCTTTTTATTACACATCAGCAACATCAACAACATCAGTACATTTGTTGGGTTCAGCATGGCTCAAGTCCTCCATCCAGCTGGTATCTGAAAATAAGGAATGCTGGCAGCACAACAACGGTAGTCGATTGGTCCTTCTGATTATCCACCTTTTCATCGTCGACTTTCTTCTGATGTCAGCACAGCGTCTCTTCTGTCTTCACATAGCACGTTTTTCTTTCTTCAATACCGCACTTTGTAGGTCGTGTCACCACATCTGACTTCTTCTCACTTCCTCCTGGTTTCTATAATATTCCAGATGATTTTTCTGTTCACCTGCGCTTCCTCTACGTTTAGAGCATTTTCATATTCCAGATGAATTTTCTGTTCATCTGCGTTTCTTTATACATCTTCATTTTCATATTCCAGACGATTTTTCTGCTCATCTGCGTTTCTTTATACATCTTCGTTTTCCGTCATATTCCAGATGAATTTTTCTGCTCCATCTGTATTCCTTTATACATCTTCGTTTTCAACATATTCCAGACGATTTTCTGTTCATCTGCCGTCGGCCCTCTCCGGCCGGGATGAAAGCCGGTCCACTGTTTGGGCTGTCGTCTCCTTAGATAACTCGTAAGGCAGGTTCCGCGGACCAGGCCTCGCCCTCCGTACGTGAGTGTCGGCGAGACCAAAGACCGTCCTGTCTTACACCTTCCACAGTGGTGAATCCCTCCCTGGCTGGGCTCACCAGGGTTCGTTGTGTGGCACTTCATTCCACACTCCTTAACTTCCTAGTAGAAAAATATAAACTCTTCTTAATCCTAGACCAGGTAGGACTTGAAAGAAGTGGGGTGGTGCGTGGCGGGTGTGGTGCTGCATTCCTCACGCTGCTACTTCTCTTCTTATATGTGCTGTGGACGGATTCCGGCTAGCCATGGGGCGGTACTGTGTGTGACATTTGACAGAAACAATCCGAAAGGGATGATGGATTAGTTGGAAGTGCATTCGCAAAAAAAAACAAATATTTACTTTATAAGTTACGTCAATGTTTGGTAACTATTATTTCCGTCACGACAATTTTCTCATTAGGCTGGGTCGGGGAGTGAAGCTCTGCTCACTACATTGAATATTATTTATCACTACGCGTCAAAGAGTACATTACAAATCATACTAGCATAAAAACACACTGAGTGAAGCTCTGTAATTATCGCAATATTAAGTAACACTAACCACCGATTTCAAAGCATAACTCACGGGACAAAACATATGGGGATTGGTGGTCACAGCGACCTAGGGGAGGCGAGGCGGGGCGCGGCTGCGGAGCGCGGCTGGCCAGGCCGGCGCGGCGCGGGGCGGGGCGGGGTGGGGCGAGGCGTGGCGGGTGAGGTGGGGGGAGCCGGGGCGTGGTTGATCGGGCCAGGCCGGGGCTTTGCGGGGCGGGGCTTTGCGGGGCGGGGCGGGGCGGGGCGGAGCGGGGTAGGGCAGGGCAGGGCGGAGCGAGGCGGGAACGGATGGGTACGGAGGGTGAGGTGAGGGTTAGGACAGGGAGGAGGATGTAGGTTAAAAGACATGTTAAGTTATAACAGTTAGTACAGACACCGCTTTCATAACTGAAACAATTTCTACGTTCAACACTGACCAACAATCAAACTGCTCTTGGGCTACTGAGAATGTCACAGATCGCGGGGGACACTGAGAAATCACGTTAAGCACTGAACATATTTCTAGAAAAAAAAATTCGCGCATACCACGACGAGAGACATTTACTTGAGCTGTAACGGTGACACACTAGGACACTTTTCACGCTACGACGCTACGACACAGGAATTACTTATTACATAATTGTAGACAAACTTAGACTGAATCAAATGAAGGATGAAACGAGCCAGGTGTTATGGCTAACCGAGGGAAGGCGTGAGTTTACGTTAAGTTCGCTGCTACCATTATAATAACTAAGCGAGGAAGGCGTGAATTAACGTATATAGTTCGCTGTCACCATTAACAAGGGACAATGAGGGCGTGAGTTACATATAGTACGCTGCCGCCAATATAATGAAACTATATCTTGCATGAACTCCTTATCACGCACTTTCGAACAATACTCAAACAACGAGTCAGGTGTTATGGCTAAAATGAGGGAGGGCATGGGTTTACGTTAAGTACACTGTTACCAATAACAAGGGACGAGGGAAGCGTGAATTACGTATAGTTCGCTGTCACCTATAACAAGGGACAAGGAAGGCGTGGGTTACACATAGTACGCTGCCGCCATTGTAATGCTACAAAACTCACAAGAAGAAGATTACATATAGGTAGAATATTGATAGTATAAGAGTATAAAGAGAGGAAGATTTTGGTAGCGTGGCCGTGATAGTTATTTACTCTTATCGTACACTGGTCGTGTCTTACACGTCAATACACATCTATCACGTTCTTAAAGGCGACTTCTTAAACACTGCTTCGTTACAACTCTTTATTAATTACGAACATGACATGGACACATTAATAACACCTTCTATTGAAGTTACTAGGACATTATATTACGTTACTAGGACATCATATTACGTTACTAGACACTCTGATTCTCGGACACGAACATGAAATGAATACACTTCCCACGTAGGTAACTCATCCCATGGAAAGCTCTGACAAACACTCACGTGACCTAGGGGAGGCCTAGCAGGTAGTCCTGGGTTGTCTCTATGGGAGACTGCTTAGCTGGGCGCCGGAGGGAAGTCTCGGTCCTGACCGGAGGCGACTTGCCTCCGGCCCTTGACTTCTCTCGAGCAGGCCTGGTGGTGTAGTAGCTGGCCACCTTGTTACAAGACAACTCTCTCTCTGCGAATCCCGAGGGAGGACCAGGACGTCCTATATATTGGGATGCGAGCCGTCAGGTTCAGCTGGCCGGGGGGGGGGGGCGGCGAAGGGTCTCCTTACATTTGACCTCGCAAATGTGCGGTCAGGCCTGGACTTTTCAGAACTATCTGGGAAAGTCATCAGGTGGGGCCGTGTGTATATTGGGAGAGCAACCGTGAGAGTTCCCCTACACTTGACCTCCCAAACGACGGGTCAGACTGGAGTTTCTGAGATGTAAGGAGAAGTCATCAGGTGGGGCCGTGTGACATGAGAGGCCCTGGTTGATTTGTGGCCCCTTGAGTTGGGCTCCAAGGGTTACATTTGACCTGGCTAATGTGAGGTCATGTCCGGCCTTTGTTCAGAGAGTAGGTTATTGTATATTGGAAGAGGGTCGGCTGGTGCCTTCTTACATGTTTTGTTGGGGCCACATGTCACATGGGAGGGGAGCTAGGCTGATTTACAATCCCGGTCAACCGCAGAGTTACCCTATACTTTCGACCTCGGCTAATGTCGGGTCAAGTCTGGCTTTCCTCGCGATGTAAGCTGTGGTCTGACAACCCCTCACTACAACAACAGCAACAGCAACAACAGCAAGCAACAACAGCAACGAAAGCAACAACAGCAACAGCAACAGCAACCACCACCACCACCCACCCACCACCGCACCACCACCACACCATCCTGCCTACCACTCACCACCACGCACCACGCGCACCACTGCCACCACCACCACCACCACCACCACCACCACCACCACCACCACCACCACCACCACCACCACCACCACCACCACTACCACTACCACTACCACCACCACCAGCAACAACAACTACAACCACCCTACCACCACCAGCAACAACAGCTACCACCACCACCAGCAACAGCCACCACCCAGCCACTGCCACCACCACCAGCAACAACAACTGTAGCCACCCTACCGCCACCACCACCACCAGCAACAGCAACTACCACCACCACCAGCAACAACAACCACCACCACCAACCACCATTCACTTTAATGTGTACAGCCTCCAAGAAAACTGAATACACTCACCCAGTTCTCTCCAAATTATATACCTTTTCCTTCCTGAACCTTCGACCAATATCATTTATCCTCAGTATATTTCTCGAAGCTATTCCATGTTTATTTTTTCCCCTCCCTTCATCCTTTCCCTTTTCCAAACTGTCATGAACATCTTTACTTTCTCATTTTATGGGTTGATAGTCTCCTGGAGGAGTTCCTTGGAATAGAAAAAGTTGAAGACTCACTATTTTTCTGGGTGTGTTTTTTTGTGTATGTGTTTCTTTGTTTTTTTTTACGTTTTTTTTTTACGTTTGAAGAATATCGACTAAAGAACACTGGGAAGAAGGAAAGGTTTACTGTGGATCAGATTAAAGTGGATGGGGATTAAAATAAAGGGTTTGGCTCTAGATCATTTACTTATCTCCATAGTCCCGAGATAGACAGACAGACAGAGATAGAGAGAGATGGAAAGAGGGAAATACAGAGATAGAGTGAAGGAAGAAAACCAGAGAGAGAGAGAGAGAGAGAGACTGGGGGTCATGCCTGATAGACTTGCTTACCTCCAGATGGTCAGTCTCACATTCTAGGTGGCTCACAACGGCTCTCAGGTTCTGCAGAATTTGGGTCGCTCATCATAAGCTGAAAGGGAACCAGCTTCACAACCTGAGACTTATTGTCCAATTCATCGTGAGTGTCTACTTGCCAAATTGGTTCAACACCAAGGTCAAGTCATCGTTCTCCGAAGGTCCGAGGCATGTTCTCTTCCAGCTTGAGCTTCTGAGGAGTCAGCCAAGGAAGGTTGTTCAGATTGTGGAGCAGACTGTGAGGAGATCTTCCTGGTATGCTCATCCCGAGGCAGTTCTGCAGACAATGCTCTGCAGTAAGGATGAGGGAGGAGAAGAGTGGCAGTCAAAAAGATCTTGGATATGAGACTTATGAGGAGGATCTGGGCATGACGAATCAGTTGGTGACGATTCCTTCAGGGTCAGGAAGACTCTGAAGTCAATCTAGGTGCCAAGACCCTCTACTGATCTCTTAGATCTGGATAACATCCAGGCTGGCAGTGAGCCCCCTGTACCTGCAGCCTCACCAATGTCAGGAAAGTCAGAGCTTTCTGGACAACCCCATGTATGTCACACCTGGCCTGCACAGAGTATAGAGCGTTGTGTACAGCAAGTGAGCGAGGCCAGCGGTGCGTGTACAGCCAGGAGAGGAGGGAGAGGAGAGATACAGCCGAGCTCAGGTGGTCAGCAGGGAGGTGATGAGTAGAAACAGAAGCAAGAAAGACATGTTCTCTATGGTGTGCAGCAATACCGGGTCGTAGTAGTAAACCGGTTTTTGTATTTGATGATTTTGTTTTCTAAAGGAATATTAAATTTAATAAATGTGTCAAGATCATTCGTTTCACTATTCTGGATCATTTTCATCCTAATAAATTAACCTGATACATTTACTTTACTTTAAATAAGCTATTTAGTGGTGTTGGTAAAAGGGTGGGAATACTGAATTTTCATAAGATTTCAAGTTAAAATTTACCTAGCAAAAAATGAAAACTTTTCAAATCTGAAGATATCACATGATTCTGCACATAGAACTACATCATTAATACCATGGGCCGATTTTTCAAACTGAAAAAAAAAAAATTCGCCTCCGTATGACACACCCTAGTGCAGCAGCTGTGAGGCGAGGAGGGTGGTGGTCGTCCTGCACCGCCTCTCTCTTGTTGCTAACTGTATGAACTTGACCATCGCTTTAATTCCTCTATGATGATGAGGGAGTGAACGTCAAGTGCGTGTGAGTTATGGGGTGTGTGATGGCGGCCTGTTACGCAACCGTCTGCTCCCGCCCCACCCGCCACAGTCGCCCGTCCGACCGCCCGCCCGCCTACCCACCCGCGCACTGTGACATTTCTGACAGAGTGTCATTAATTGTGGGTGAGCTGGCTGCCGGATATCCGGGTCACCTGGTCGCTGCCTCCCTCTCTCCACCTCATCATTAATATCTGGCGAGGGTGTCCACTGTTGGCTCTGGGTGATGGGGGGGGGGGGATATTATTGTTTGGAAGGTGTATTTACTGTTTGGCCCGGGGAGGGTGGTGGAGGCATGTGCAGGGAATGGATGTCCAAAGCTGTCTACTGTTTGACCCCGGGGGAGGGAAGGGGGTGACATTATTGTTCAGTGTACTGTTCATGTAGATACAGGGTGTTTATATTTGTGCTCTTTTATACCTATCTTTTATTCCTCTTGTATTCGGGGTTCATCTCTCTCTCTCTCTCTCTCTCTCTCTCTCTCTCTCTCTCTCTCATCAGGTCCACGGTGGCCAAGCCTCTTCCATACGCTGCGAGGAATGTTGTTATGTACTTGGTGTAATAGTGGTGCCGGGTTACTCCATCCGGTGCGTTAGTTATCCTTAATGATTTCTTATGGGTGAAAAAGCTGTAGCAGTTGGATGGTGGTGGTGGTGTCTGGTGAGTGAGTGAGCAGGGTTGGTAGTGAGGGAGAGCGGCAGGCAACATCTGGCTGGTGGAGGCTGTACCGAGGAAGTTTGATTTGTGGCTGATAGGGTGTAGGTTAAGATGGGTGGTGAGGATAGGGTGGAGGGTTGTGTGGTTGTGGTGGTGGATGGTTTTGTGGTTGAGGTGGGTGATGGGGGGGGTCTTGGTTGGGTGGCTGGATGATCAGTGATGGTGTATAATTGGGTGATGGTTGGGTAGGTGGAGTGTACGTAATTGGTGGGTAGTGAGGTTATTTAGACGTGTAGCCCAACTTAGTGGTTACAGGAGGAGAGGAAGGGGAGAGGTATGGAGGGAGGAGAGTACAGTAAGTGGCTTATATTGATGTTTCTCTCGGATGGTCAGCACAAGGTAATGAGCGAGGCAGGGCGAGGCGGGACGAGGAGGGGCGAGGCCGGGCGGGGCGAGGCGGGACGAGGAGGGGCGGGGCGGGACGAGGAGGGGCGGGGCGAGGGAGGGGTGGGGGGTCTGGTTTGATAGATGCTGAGGTTTGACGTTATAAAGTACAAATTAAAATGCTTTAGGAAAAAATATCAAGGGAAATAGGACGAGTACCAAAGGGAAATCTAATAACAAAAGAAAAAAAAATTTAGTACGTAATTCCATTCTCTGATAAACGTAAACTAATTTTCATATTTTTTCTCGCAGATAAATGGTGGAGCGGGGGTGTTGGAGATGTGGTGCATTACGGCAGGATTCCCAGTAATCCGTACGATGAATTTCTCCCGTAATTGGAGCTGTGGGAACGCATCTTTTTGCCTCAACTCAGGGTAAGGGAAATGAGATAGCGGTCAGAATGGCGTTGAAACTGCACTGACTCGTGCCCGGATGAGTTCTCTTATCTCTAGTAAGGAGAAGAGAAGGAAATTTACTGTATAAAATCTTTTAAATTCTGGTTCCTGCTGTGATCTGTACCACCTAATTGATCCCCAGGTAAAGTTCAGGTAAATATTTGTGTGAATTATACCATAGTTGGACATCTAGGACTACCAGCTTACAGGGTTGGAGTCTGTGTTCTACTCGAGTGGTGATAGTAAGGTAT
>NW_024751326.1:0-92500 GCF_018991925.1 Homarus americanus
TCACACTACACTGCCGGCTCTTCCCTCTCTGAGAAATTTTGGGGGGAAAACCAGGTATAGTAATAAATAATAGGCTACCTCAAACTAAAGTTAGGATAATATAATTGACATTGCTGGATTCCTTGTAAGACCAGGAATACAGTTGTACCCCACTTAACGCGGTCAATTGAACCCAGAGGGTCCCGCGTTAAGTGAAATCCGCGTTAAGTGAACAACAGAACATATGGGATTAATTCCAATAGAAACCGGCCCGACCCCCAAACTCCACTTTTTGAAGGCACATACCTATGTTGTAGTAAAAATAACATCTTAATTTTATGATGGTACATGCACACAATTAATACTTAAGAGAAATAGAGAAATACAGTCGCCAAGTTAATGTCCATTCAAATAATGGACTCAACTCCCTCCCCCTCTCACACTACACAGCCGGCTCTGGTCCCTCTCCCCCCCCCACCCCCCACCAACCGTCCCAAGGAGATGTGTGGGATAACCTCAAACTAAAGTTAGGAAAATATAATTGACATTGCTGGATTCCTTGTAAGACCAGGAATATTTTGAATATAAATGTCATATATTTTGGACAAAAGATAACATAGTTACCTAGAGAAAAATTTTTATCTAAAAATTGTAAGTTTAAAGCAAAATATATGATGTTTATATTCAAAATGATCACCAAATTATAAGAATTCCAGCAATGTAAATTATATTCTGACCGGGTAATTTGTATGAATTTTATGAGCTAAAACAAATATCTTCAGTTAATAAAAAAAAAAATAATCTTCACGACACTATCTGTCAATCAAAGTACCCCACCTTGCCTCCCCCCCTCTTCCAACCGCGCGGTCAGTCCCAACCCTCCCCCCCACCCCCCACCAATCCTCCCTTCCAGAGTTTTTAACATTTAGTATTAAATAATACCTCAGATTAAAGTTAGGATAATATAATTGACATTGCTGGATTCCTTGTAAGACCAGGAATATTTTGAATATAAATGTCATATATTTTGGACAAAAGATACCATAGTTACCTAGAGAAAAATTTTTATCTAAAAATTGTAAGTTTAAAGCAAAATATATGATGTTTATATTCAAAATGATCACCAAATTATAAGAATTCCAGCAATGTAAATTATATTCTGACCGGGTAATTTGTATGAATTTTATGAGCTAAAACAAATATCTTCAGTTAATAAAAAAAAATAATAATTCTTCACAGGGTAACAGATGGTCGGTTGGTCCCTCCCTCCCCCCCACCCCCCACCAACCGTCCCAAGGAGATGTGTGGGATAACCACTAAATTTTAATAAATAATACCTCAAACTAAAGTTAGGATAATATAATTGACATTGCTGGATTCCTTGTAAGACCAGGAATATTTTGAATATAAATGTCATATATTTTGCACAAAAGATACCATAGTTACCTAGAGAAAAATTTTTATCTAAAAATTGTAAGTTTAAAGCAAAATATATGATGTTTATATTCAAAATGATCACCAAATTATAAGAATTCCAGCAATGTAAATTATATTCTGGCCTGGTAATTTGTATGAATTTTATGAGCTAAAACAGGCAGTCAGACAGGGTGGCGGGTGGGGCAAATCTAAAAATAGCGTCTCGGACACTCACCGCGTATATGTGGAAAAAATCCGCGTTAAGTGAAAGTTCAGCTTTGGCAAGGCACCGCGTATATGCGAAAACGCGTTAAGTGAAACCGCGTTAGGCGGGGTAAAACTGTATTTTGAATATAAATGTCATATATTTTTCACAAATGATAACATACTTACTCAGATTAAACATTTTATCTAAAAATTTTATCATGGGTCAGTCCCAACCCTCCACCCCCACCAATCCTCCTTCAAGAGATGTTGGGAAAATTTAGATTTTAACATTTTGTATTAAATAATACCTCAGATTAAAGTTAGGATAATATAATTGACATTGCTGGATTCCTTGTAAGACCAGGAATATTTTGAATATAAATGTCATATATTTTGCACAAAAGATAACATACTTACTCAGATTAAACATTTTATCTAAATATTTATGTCTAATGCAAAATATATGATGTTTATATTCAAAATGATCACCAAATGTAAGAATCCAGCAATGTAAATTATATTTGGCCGGTAATTTGATGAATTTTATGAGCTAAAATAAAATCTTCAGTTAATAAAAAAAAATATTCTTCACACGTAACAGATGGTCGGGTCGCCGGTCCCTCCTCCTCCCACCCCCCACCAACGTCCCTGAGTGATGTGGGGAATACCAGACTGTTTACCTTTTAGTAATAAATAATAAATCAGACTAAAGTTAGTAATATAATTGACATTGCTGGATTCTGTAAGACTAGGAATATTTTGAATATAAATATCATATATTTTGCACAAAAACATATTTACTCAGAGTAAACATTATATCTAAAATTTGTATGTCTAATGCAAATCTATGATGTTTATATTCAAATGATCATCAAGTTGTAAGAATTCCAGCAATGTAAATTATATTCTGGCCGGATAATTTGTATGAATTTTATGAGCTAAATTAAAAAATTATACTTCACGTGTAAAGGGGTACACCCACCGCTGAATGTGAGCATCCGTTCTGGCAGGCACCACGTATGGAAACGCGAATGAAGCGTGAAGTGAGGGTTGACTGTATATTGTACAGAAATTGGTGCACCATTTGTGCTACACACGTGTTCTGCAAATTTGAGTTTGTCCGCACTTTGTTGTGGCCAATATGACCGCCAACTTTTTCTTTCTTTTCCTTTTCTTAATGGAGATTAGCCCACCCAGGCACAGGTTACCAACCCACAACAAGGCTAGGGGAGGGGGCAACATAATAAATAAATAAATTGAACCATGAATAAACACAGAAATGGAAAAAATAAACAGATTAAGATTGATAAACAATACACTGCAGAATACAGCTCCTCCCGACTTACGGCGGGGTTAGGGACCAAATCCAGGTTGTAAAAGTCGAAATGGTCGATGCGTCAAAAATGCTTAAATAATACATAGAAAATCTAAAAGGATTGTCTTTTTTTTTTCTCAGCACCACAAAACACTCCACCTTTAAGCTTGCCAGCCATTTTAAAGTGAATTACAAACAAAATTTTGCAATTACTGGCGTTGGGACTCGAAACATATGTAATTTGACAAAATTTTGTGGTACAAAGCGGTCGTATGTCCAGGGTGGTCATAGTGAGTAGGTCGGTAAATCGGGGAGGAGCTGTACATACTGCATGTTGTGGTGTCAAATTAAGAGAAACAACTGAGACTGCAATTGTGTGTAAATGAGGCAAAAATCAATCTGATGAGCAACCTGTTACTTGGTCACAAATTTTGTGATGCCATATGGCAGCAGGGTCTACCATTAAACACATTCTTCTATCTCTAGGCAGTAGTACCTCCTGTGATATCTTCGTTAGCTGGAACAATTGGTGCAGACAACTACCAGGAATGAGAGATTTCCAATAAGGAGACAACTCCTAATCTGGAAAAAAAATCCTCATCCTCGAAATTTTCCAAGAATTTTCCAGGTAGTGAAAAATTTTCACAATTTCTGGAAATGCACCTAATTTTCATCTCTCAAAATCGGAAAAAAAACTTTGCCCATCCCCAGAATTTTCCGATGTCGGAAAAATTTTCTCAAAATCTCCAGAAAATATCAATTCCTGCTATAGGAGTGTACGGGTTTGAGGAATTCTGGCCGCTGAAATTACTTGTACAGTGATATCCCGTTAGCTGGAATAATGGTGCAGAGCACTTGAATGAGAGATTTCCGACTAACCTCACACTTTCTCAAACCGGAAAAATCCCCCATCACCGGAAATATTTTCCTGGTTACTGGAAAAATTTTTCCTTGTGTCTTAACTATGCATCTTGCGAGACAGACACTAGCCCACATCCACAATGTTACTGTCTGCTGGGGAGTTTTCAAGAGTCTAAACTAAAAATCTCTATGATATGGTCATGAATGAAGCTGTGTGTTAGAGCAAAGACTGGTATTTCCACTCCCTTGGAGCTGTGGGGATTAGTAGATCTCATGTAATTGACCTGACCTGACTGACACAATGTCAGGTAGGGTATTGGTGGTGTATATATTGATGACCTGATACAATGTCAGGTCACCACAGTTAGTTGGGGGATTAGTAGTCTCAGGACCTGAAGATGTCTTGATTAAACATGAAAGCTAAAATACAGTATTTTTATACAGTACTTACACTTATCCATTGTATCCCTTCAACATTAAGTTACATAAGATTTAAATGTGGATTGAGAAAGCTGAAATATGGATGATTAGAGAGTTGGAGTGGAGAGGGTGGTGACATGCCAGTGTTGCCAAGATAAAGCTCCTCAACAGTTAACCACACATAAATTTGCCATACAATATGAGGATGTTTGGGTGTCTGGGTGTGATGTTGTGGTTTAATTAATAAATAAGCACTGTAGAACGTCGATATAACACGAGATACGTTCCAAGAGGAAACTTAAACCGAATTCCCTATATCAAGTGTTGTTTCAATGGAATAATTTAGTTTAGTACTTGAGAGAAACACAAAATACTGAAAAACTGACAGTCTGAGATGCACCTCAGCCATCTCCTAGAATAAACAAAACATTGTTTTTGTAGTATTATGTTAAAACAAACACTCATAAATCAACACAGCTAAAATTAAGAGCTGCAAAATGGTCTGTTTACTGGCTGGGAAGATGGGGGAGGGAGGAGGTGAGGTGATATGTTTGCTAGTTGATGCCAAGGTCTATGCTTATTTATTTATCTGTCCTTAAAATGACTAAATTTTCTCTTATAAAATGTCATGAACTGACTGGGAGAATATAATTAATACTGCTGGAATTCTTATAAGATAATGATTAGTTTGAATATATACATGCTATAGTTTGCATTAAACATACAAATTTTAGTTTTAATTAATTTTATTACAAAGGGGCTAAAAATTTATCTTGTGCAAAATATGATATTTATATTCAAATTATTAAGCTGTCTTGCAAGGATTCAAGCAATGCAAATTATATTCTCCTAACTTTAGTCTGTGATATTATATAAGATAAAACTTTAAGAAACCATCAAACCCTGGCTGGGAAGATGGGGGAGGGAGGGGAGGTGAGGTGGCGGTGTCGGTGACAATGACACGTTGACAGTTGGCGCTGAAGGTCTAGTGAAGTACAGCTAGACCTGACTTCTGACGGGGTAAGGACCCAAATCCAGGTCGTGAAGTCCGAATGATATAAAGTCCGACAGATAAAAAAAAAAAAAAATAATTAAAAATCTACAATGAAATACAGTACAGGTTGTACCTCTCTAGTCCGGCATTCTGTGGTCCGGAAATTCCCGTGGTCGGAACGATTTTAGTTTGTCAATAGGTAGATGGGCAACTCTTTTTTTTTTTTTTTTATCTAATTATTATCAGGACTATTAATTTTGCCTCAGGCCCCAATGTGGGTCAGTGACCTATGCCTGGGTGGGCTAATCCTCTAAAAAAAAAAAAAAAAAAAAAGCGGCGGGGAAATTAAAGTTTGTTTACATCCGGCAGCTCTCTCTCGCTCTCTCTTGTCTATAAAAGAGTACAACATTTAACCCTTCAATATATATGAGCAGTAAATAAGTGTTGCTTTCATATTCTTATGTAGAAATGTGTGATATGTTTCCATGCACTTACATCACAGCAGTCTCACTATTTTTTACCATTCATGGTTAGCTACTGTAGTGGATTCTCCCCTAAGCTGTTTGTAGCTGAAGTAGCCGACTCACTGAATTCCCTAGTGTATGCCTCGTGGTCTGGGGTCAACCAGCGCTGCGGAGGCGGGGTCAACTACTAAGCCACTACCCCCGCTATTTAAGACCTGACCTCGTGGTGATCTCTCTCTTTCTACCTACCAACCAGCCAACACCTCCTCCTCGCGCTGCCTGGCTCTCGCTCCGCCTGCCTGCGGTCCTCGCTCCCGCCAGCCGAGCATGGCGACCCTGATTGTCCTTCTCTGAGTCCTCACCAACCAGCTCTCTCTCTACATCACGCTTGTAACCATGCTGCCTTCCCAGTACCAAGCTGCATTGTACATCCAATACAACATGTATATAGAGGCACATTGTGAGTTTCCTTTCTCCATCTCCATCCTGAGTGTGAACCAAATATCGTACCCACAAATGGTGACCCCGGAGTCGCACTGACACAGTCTTCAAGCAACATGGAAGATTGGCATCACACAAGCTCATCGGCCACAACTACTGTCTCTACAGCTAGGTTAGACACCCTAAACAGCACTGCTTCTCTAACAGAACCAGCTCCTCTTCCTGCCCCAAGCACCACGTCTGCCTCAAGACGCGTCCCGGCCCAGCAGTAACCTGCCGCCCCTGTGCGGCCTCTACCTCTGGCAGCGGGCCACACACCCCTCTTTTCTCCCTCAGGTACTCCTGCAAATGTCCCTCAACCTGCTGCTGTGGACCCAGCTGCTGTCACGAGCCCTCATCCTGCTGGCGCAGCTGCTCCTGACCCAGGCCCACACACCCAGCAGGCGCATCTGGCGACTCTGTACCTGCTGCAGGCTTACAACATTCATCGCCTCCACACACCTTTTCTCCCTCTCTTCCCCACAGATAGTGTGTACATATACAGTCGTAATCCAGCGACTGGCTCATCACGCCATCGCCGTTTGTCCACAGAGGCATGCACTGCCCGTTTTGCCTCACATGTGCTATGCAACCCTGCAGACAACAAGTCTCCTACACCACCTGGAGGGAAGGGCGTATTGTATTGTTCTCCCCTACAAACGTTGTTTGTCGCTCGTAACCGACCCCACGAATTCCACAGTGTGTGCCTGCGTGGGTCAACCAGCGCCGCCATACATCAGGAGGCGGAGTCAACTACTAAGCCACGCCTACCCCCGCTATTTAAGACCTGACCTCGTGGTGATCTCTCTCTTTCTACCTACACCAACCAGCTGCCTGGCAGCCCTCGCTCCTCCTCCGCCTGCCTGGTGGTCCTTGCTCCCGCCTGGAGCATGGCGACCCACAAAGCTGGTCCTCCTCTGAGCACCCCACCAGCCAGCTCTCTCTACATCGCTTGTTAACCATGCCCAGCACCAAGCTGCATTGTACATCCAACACAACATGTATATAGAGAGCACATTGTGAGTTTCCTTTCTCCACCCACATCCTGAGTGTGAACCAAACATCCTAAAAAACACTACTTACAGTACATTGTTCCATTTATTAACATTAAATAACATTACAGGTACTTCAAACAACCATATTATTTTTTTTACATTAAATTTACTACAGCTAAAATCAGGTCTTATTTTCTTCAGTTTAAATGTCGAACCAATCAGTCACTGGTTTCGTAGCTTTAACATAAACAATGCGGCAGCCGTCTAGTCTCCTCTAATATTCACACTATTATTAATAAATTGTATTGTTAAATTTGCACACACATACATTAATTCAATAAAACAGATTCAGAAACATTAATTAAAAATATATATGAACAGTAAATAAGTTTTGCTTTCATATTCTTATGTAAAATAATGATGATATGTTTTCCGCGATATGCATATCTTGCCTTATCTGTGATATCTCTTTTTCTTTACCATTATAGTTAGCTACTTCTATTGTTCCATTTATTAACATTAAATAACATTACTTAAAACAACCATATTAATTTTACTACAGCTACAACCAAGGTCTTATTTTCTTCAGTTTTATATGTAGAACCAGTCAGTCACTGGCTTTGTAATCACGAAAACAATGCTGTGTCATTTCTCGTGTGTTTAATATTCTCACGTATTATTAATGAATTGTATTGTTCATTTACACACAAACATTAATTCAAAAAGACATTCAGTAATAAACAATAATTAATCTTTGTACAGAAAAATGGCGCTGTTTACGATTATGCCGTCGTCTTACCTTGCGTTGGCCGTTCAAACCCGTCGAAATTCAAGTTTCCGCTGTCAAAATTTTATTATTTATTTTTTTTGTGTGTGCCAATAAATACGTTAAGAATTAAACTACATGAGAAATTTGAAGCTACTATATCCGACATTTAACCCTTCAATATGTCTTCAAAGAGACCATGATAGAGAGAAGTGGTGCTAGTGCTTCCAGCACAAAGTCACCATCTATCCAGGAAAGGGTGAATTTCATGGTCGGCACCGGTCAGGTCCCAAGGTTGCCGGACTAGAGAAGTTTAACCTGTACAGTAAAAGTAATAAATAATGAGGAATGGATACAGTACAGTGAAAGTAATAAATAATAAGGAATGGATACAGTCTGACTGAGCACTTACCTTTAATGTAGTCAGCTGAATGCACATGGGGCCCCCATAATTTTCCTAATTATACATGGAGACTACATTAACTGGAAACCGTTTCGGTATAGAAAAATCGTCGTCATTTGGAAAAAAAAAAAAAAAATGAAAAAAAAAAAAAAATTGGTCACAACTGCTGCGGCCGTTAAGTAAGTCCCGACGGTCGTAAGTCAAAGCAGTCGTAAGTCGGGGTCTAGCTGTATTTATTTGTTTATTTATGTCCTTTAGATTGATTTTTTTTGTTTTTGTTATAAAATGTCACAGAAGTGACAGGGAGAATATCATTTAAATTGCTGGAATTGTTATAAGATAGTGATTAATTTGAATATAATCATGCTATAGTTTGCACTAGACGAAATTTTTAGTAATCATTTAGTACATTATTTTGAGTACATGTACAGTACAGCTTTGCCCTTAGGACAGTGTAGCGTGCCCAGAGAAACATTAGGCGTGAATTTTAAAATATGATCGTAGATTATTTCAGCGAAAATAGGAAAGATTTGCTTTAAATTAAACATTGTACTAAATTGTGGGTATCGACTAAATCAATAATCTTAAATTGAATCGGTTTAAATAAACGTTCTACTGTATTGCATCATCATTGACAGTCGTTTGAAGAATAGCAGTGTACTACAATTGTCACTACTATTCATAAAACTACTATCGTACTGTCATTAACAATACAATATTGTTTATTATTCATTAATTAATACCCCAACACCACATCATACATAAAATATTTTGTGTGAGACACTGCGAGTTGGAGGGAGGCAGGGAGGAGGAGGCAAGGTGCTGGCATGGTGTATGTTTTATCATGGTTAATATAAAATATTAAACACATTTGAAATATACGATGTATAATTATTAATTTGACATCAAAATTACATGACAAGTCAAATATTAATACAATTTTCACCCAGACCTCTCTATTGGGAGGAGGGTAGGTAGCTGGTAATCTTAGCCAAATTTACCAGTTTTTATTTAATCATTACAGTTCTGATACATTATAAAAGTATTGTACTGTATTATATACAAAGGTACAGGTATTAATAAGCACATAATATTACAGTACTGTAAACATATCTCTATTAGTAAATAAAAACATAGTAAAATTTTTACTATGATAATGGCAGGCATGGGGAGACAAGGAACCTTTTTGGGAGTGCATTCAGTTTCCTTTCCTCCTCTCTCCTCATACCTCCTCACCTTCTTACTCCTTACTGAATTTTAAATGAAAGAAAACATTATATAATTTGCATAATGAACATCCTCATAAATTACACCCATGAATTATAGGAATAGAATATGAATTTATACTGTACAGTATTAAGATACTATACAAAAGTAGATTTGGGTCGTAGACTGGGGGAGATGATGGGTGGTAGAGGGAGACAAGTGGACAATTTGCCTCCTGGCCCATGCTCTCTCAAATTCCAGTGCTGTACTGTAATAAGGTTCATTTTGTTTCTGTTGATGTCTTAACACAGCTTAAACACTGTGTTGTAGGTTGATTCTGTCCTATATTACAGCAATTGTACAGTACTGCACAATAAACCACAAAAAGAGGAGGCGAGCAACAGATGAACCTTATGCGAGAACTGGTGACAAAGATTTATACAAGCCTACCTGAGGCTTACCTGGGGTGAGGGGAGGGTCATCTACAAGATGCATCAGCCAATTACAGATGTCTCTTGAGGTCACATGACAGCATTAGTCAATCATTGCGAAGCAGCCTACAACCTGGTTACCTCGGGCCCCTTGCAACCCACCACTGGGGACCCGACTCGAGCATGACACAATATTTCGATTTTTCTATACATGTTATAGTACGTGACAGTATTTAATATTTTATATTATCAATGAGTGCACCATAAGTGGTTGATCATACGAGAATATACAGTAGTACCTGACGATGTCGATAATTGAACCCACGCTAAGTGAACCGCGAATGGAACAACAAGAACATATGGGATTAATTCCAATAGAAACTGGCCCCAACTCCAAACTCTACTTTTTCCGACACAATACCTATGTTCTAGTAAAAATAACATCTTAATTTTATGATGGTACATGCACACAATTAATACTTAAGAGAAATAGAGAAATACAGTCGCTAAGTTAATGTCCATTCAAATAATGGACTCGACTCCTCCCTCTTCTCACACTACACTCGCTGGCTCTTCCTCTGAGAAATTTTGGGGAAAACCACTAGATTTTAATAAATATTACCTCAAACAAAGTTAGATGAATAGTTAACCCTCACTTTACGCGGTTAATGTAACCCGGAGGGTACCGCGGAAAGCGAGAAACGCGTAAAGTGAATAACATAACATATGGGATTAATTGAAATGGAGTCCAGGCCGATCCCCAAACTCCACTTTTTGACGACACATAACTATGTTGTAGTAAAAATAACATCTTAATTTTATGATGGTACATGCACACAATTAATACTTAAGAGAAATAGAGAAATACAGTCGCCAAGTTAATGTCCATTCAAATAATGGACACGACTCCCTCCCCCTCTTCTCACACTACACTGCTGGCTCTTCCCTCTGAGAAATTTTTGGGGAAAACCAGGTATAGTAATAAATAATACCTCAAACTAAAGTTAGGATAATATAATTGACATTGCTGGATTCCTTGTAAGACCAGGAATATTTTGAATATAAATGTCATATATTTTTCACAAAAGATAACATATTTACTCAGATTAAACATTTTATCTAAAATTTGTATGTCTAATGCAAAATCTATGATGTTTATATTCAAAATGATCATCAAATTGTAAGAATTCCAGCAATGTAAATTATATTCTGGCCGGGTAATTTGTATGAATTTTATGAGCCAAAACAAATATCTTCAGTTAATAAAAAAAAAATATTCTTCACGACACTATCTGTCAATCAAAGTACCCCACCTTGCCTTCCCCCCTCTTCCAACCGCGCGGTCAGTCCCAACCCTCGCCCCCACCCCCCACCAATCCTCCCTTCAAGAGATGTTGGGTGAAAAATTTAGATTTTAACATTTTGTATTAAATAATACCTCAGATTAAAGTTAGGATAATATAATTGACATTGCTGGATTCCTTGTAAGACCAGGAATATTTTGAATATAAACGTCATATATTTTGCACAAAAGATAACATACTTACTCAGATTAAACATTTTATCTAAAAATTTTATGTCTAATGCAAAATATATGATGTTTATATTCAAAATGATCATCAAATTGTAAGAATTCCAGCAATGTAAATTATATTCTGGCCGGGTAATTTGTATGAATTTTATGAGCTAAAATAAAAATCTTCAGTTAATAAAAAAAAAAAATATTCTTCACACGGTAACAGATGGTCGGTCGCCGGTCCCTCCCTCCCTCCCTCCCCCCACCCCCCACCAACGTCCCTACTAGATAAATGTGTGGGAATACCAGACTGTTTACCTTTTTAGTAATAAATAATAAATCAGACTAAAGTTAGGATAATATAATTGACATTGCTGGACTCCTTGTAAGACCAGGAATATTTTGAATATAAATATCATATATTTTGCACAAAAGATAACATATTTACTCAAGAGTAAACATTATATCTAAAATTTGTATGTCTAATGCAAAATCTATGATGTTTATATTCAAAATGATCATCAAATTGTAAGAATTCCAGCAATGTAAATTATATTCTGGCCGGATAATTTGTATGAATTTTATGAGCTAAATTAAAAAAAATTATACTTCACCCGTGTAAAGGGGTACACCCACCGCGGAATGTGAGCATCCTGGGTTCTGGCAGGGCACCGCGTAAACGTGGAAACGCGGAATGTGGGACCGCGTAAAGTGAGGGTTGACTGTACATAATTGACATTGCTGGATTTCTTGTAAGACCAGGAATATTTGAATATAAATGTCATATATTTTGCACAAAAGATAACATATTTACTCAGAGTAATCATTATATCTAAAATTTGTATGTCTAATGCAAAATATATGATGTTTATACAGTATACAAAATGATCACCAAATTGTAAGAATTCCAGCAATGTAAATTATATTCTGGCAGGAATTTGTATGAATTTTATGAGCTAAAACAAATATCTTCAGTTAATAAAAAAAATATTCTTCACCACACTATATGTCAATCAAAGTACTCCCACCTTGCCTCCCACTTCCAACCGCGCTGTCAGTCCCAACCTCCCCACCCCCACCAATCCTCCTCAAGAGAAAGGTTGGGTGAAAAACAATTTTAACATTTTGTATTAAATAATACCTCAGATTAAGTTAGATAATATAATTGACATTGCTGGATTCCTTGTAAGACCAGGAATCTTTTGAATATAAATGTCATATATTTTGCACAAAAGATAACATATTTACTCAGAGTAAACATTACATCTAAAATTTGTATGTCTAATGCAAAATCTATGATGTTTATATTCAAAATGATCATCAAATTGTAAGAATTCCAGCAATGTAAATTATATTCTGACCGGTAATTTGTATGAATTTTATGAGTTAAAACAAATATCTTCAGTTAATAAAAAAATATCCTTCACACGTAACAGAACAGATGGTCGATCGGTCCTCCTCCCCACCAACCTCCCTACCAGATGTGGGGAAAACCAGAATATTTACTTTTAGTAATAAATAATACCTCAAACTAGTTAGATAATATAATTGACATTGTTGGATTCCTTGTAAGACCAGGAATATTTTGAATATAAATGTCATATATTTTACATAAAGATAACATATTACCTGTATAAAAATTATATCTAAAATTTGTATGTCTAATAAAATCTATGATGTTTATATTCAAAATGATCATCATTGTATAAGAATTCCAGCAATGTAAATTATATTCTGTGAGTAATATTGGAAGCATAATGTGTTATCTAATGGTAGACCCCTGCTGCCATATGGCATCACAAAAATTGTGACCAAGTCCCAGGTTGCTGATCTGACTTTCTGCCTCATTTACACACAGTACGGTCTCAATTGTTACTCTTATAATTTACTTCATATACATACAGTATATTGTTTCTCACTATTGATATTTTTATTTTTGTTTTTAGTTATTCATGGCTCTTTATTATTACAGGGTATTATTATTATCATTATTATTATTATTATTATTAGTTTTTTATTATTATTATTTTTTTTATTATAATTGTTATTTTGTTAAATATGTTTATATTAATTTTATTACTAGTATTATTGTTATTACCATTATCATCATCATTGGCATAATTATTATTATTATTATTGTTTTATATATTTTAGCCCTGGGCTTGATGTGGTTCATTAAAATGTCTGCCGGGTGGGCTAATTCCTTAAAAAGAAAAGAGAAAGTATGAATATCAGCATAGCTCAGTCGAACACAAAACTTTCACAGATTAGGCTGGGTATTGGGGTGATTGCAATAGGTCGTAGCTGATATAAGGATTGTCGGCTAGTTGACTTGGGCACTGGTGATACATAAGAGGTCTTTCAGTCAGCTGGGCATCTGGCTTGACTGAGAGAAGCATTGATGATGGAGCAGAGGGGTTTAGCAAGCTCCGGGGAGAACTCCTTGAAGAGTTTCATTGGTAAGTCAATGGGGGTGGTAGAGCGTTTTAATTTTAGTTTGTCCAGGCGTTTTGCTTCGTCAAATTCTTCTACTAAGTCAGTGGGAAGGGGGGCTGGTAGGTAAG
Organism: Homarus americanus; assembly: GCF_018991925.1. NCBI lineage: Eukaryota > Metazoa > Arthropoda > Malacostraca > Decapoda > Nephropidae > Homarus > Homarus americanus. The sequence continues at coordinate 14,018 of NW_024751326.1, forward strand.
CAGGGAGAGTGGTTGTGTCAAGCCGTGGGAGCGTCTGGCATATAGTAGCGAAATGGTTATTTGTTTGCTCAGCTGCGTCAACATTAGTGAGATGACTAAGGAAGGGGAGGGGGTGTGTCTTGTTGTTTAGTCCACAGAGTTCTTTAAGCTTACCATACCATTGACTGATGTTGGTCTGCTTCAGGTGTTGTAATTTGGTTGGGTAGTGGGACTTTTTTGCAGTGCGTATTTCGCGGATGACTCGGTTGCGAAGTGACCTGTAGCGGATGTGGTCATTGAGATGAAAGGCTCTGTCTCTCTGTTGCATAAGTCTTTTGATCCGAGGTGTGATCCAGGGCAAGTCAGCTGGGTGAGATCTGACGGACTTCTCGGGAAAGAAGTGGTGGTGAGCTTCCGTGGTGGTGTTGGTATAATTTATCCATTTGGTTTCCACGTCATCCACGCTAAGTACTTCAGTCCAGGGATGGTGAACTATCCACTGCCCAAGAGGCGCACTGCAGAGTCAGTAATCGGCCTGTAGGTCTTGATGTAGGGTCTCTGTACTTGAGTGGGAGTGGCAGCTGGGGACCAGAGCACTGATAAGTGTGTGCTACACCCGATAGGAGGCATTGGTTGAGGTGGTTGGTACTGGTCCGCTAAGTCAGTTAAGATAAGGTCAAGGGTATTTTGACCGTGTGTGGGGAAGGTCACAACTTGTGATAGTGATAAATTTTATGAGCTAAAACAGGCAGGCAGGCAGTCAGGCAGGGTGGCGGGTGGGGCGAATCTAAAAATAGCGTCTCGAGCCAGACACTGGGCATGGAAAAAACCCGCGTTAAGTGAAAGATCGGCTCTGGCGAGGCACCATGTATACGTAAAATCGCGCTAAGCGAAACCGTGTTAAGCGGGGTATTACTGTATGTATGTATGTATGTATATATATATATATATATATATATATATATATATATATATATATATATATATATATATATATATATATATATATATATATATATATATATATATATATATATATATATATATATATATATATATATATATATATATATATATATATATATATATATATATATATATATATATATATATATATATATGCATACATATATATGCATACATATTAGCCTATAAAATCTAGCCTATACAAATAGCCTGAGATAGGCACTCCGGACTTAATTAGCCCCAGGCCCACGAAACCCTTAATCCGGCCCTGATTAGGTAAGTTGCTCCTACATGGCAATCAGGAAAAAACACAAATAGAAAAATTGCAATTTATCTACCCATTTATTTCCATTCATGAAGTAAAAAACGAAATTTTTCCTATAGAAAATTTCCCTAAATTGGATCCAGTAAAATTATCGTCTTGGTCATCCACCTATTTGGAAGTAGGTCAGAATCGGGTAATTATGGATGACTGACCCACGGCCGATTTTTCATAGAAAATGATAATAAAAATGCCGCAATTTCTCTGTGTTTTATAGTGGACACTGTCATAGTTTGTGCAAATGTGTTAAACAGTAGTTATTTCTAAATTAAACCTAACCTAACCTTAGTTGATATGAAAAACAAGCAGCAGAAGCACTGTAGAAAACCTTACCAAACAAACCTACCTCACCTTACCTAACTTCCGAGCCAAGGGGCTCTGCTCCCCGGACTCCCGGTATATTAAACAGAAAGAACTTATTATGATATGGAATAATTTTACACTTTTTGCGGACGTGAGAGCAGCCATCCGCACCGAACGGTTCTGAAGCATGCACTGAGCATCAACGTTGATCAAGCCCAGGCGGAGGCGTGTTTTGAGATACATCAATTTGATTGGCCGTTTCCATCCTGGGATGAGACGTCACCACCTTATTACCGCCGAGAAGACAAAGTAGTGCATGCATAGGCGCCTAATTATCTACCAAACGGAGCATTTGCACAAGAAATGATTATCATATCAAGAGCTCACTGATGATAATGAAGTAAGAAAATAAACAGTAAAACAAATAACTCGTCCCCAGGTCATTCGGCAAGATTGCCCCAGAATTAATCAAAACACTTGGTTTTTTATTCAAAAACCATGGGAAAAATATAATTTAAACCTAACCTAACCTAAACCTCTCTCGGACAGTGGTAACTTAAAATCCTAAAATTCACTGGGTGACCAAAACGATAATACCGTGGAATCCCTCCCATGAAATGAAAGTCTAAGGTATTACAAACTTTTGTGCTCAGTTGACAATATATACCATCGTTATGTGCCGACCCCCTGCACCCCCTCCAATTTAAGACTCAATAGCTCAATCAACTAAAACGAATCAATCATTTAAGTAAGCAATCTAGAATATCGTTTTGTGTCTTAAAAATATAACAATTACTTAAAAAAACAAGTTTTTGAAAACCTGAGTTGCCAAATTGAGACCAAAAGGAAAGACATCCTGTTTGGTAGGAATCTACAGTAGTATCTCAGTATTTTGCAATAATTGAGGACAAGCTTATGCAGCACAGGGGAATGAAATTTGTGAAATAGTGACAGTATCGTTTCGTCAAACCTACACCAAGGTCCAGATAATAATAAATATAAAACACTAATACTGTACATGAAATGTTTTGCCCAGTTAAAATTTCCAATACAATTGACCATAATATTACATCATCACAACTCTTAAGGGTTTTGATCTAGAATGCGTAAAGGCCTTGAAGTTAAAGAAACAAGACAAAAAAACTCTACATGATAAATTATATACGAAATACACAAAGCCGTGACAATCCAGTTTATTCATAATATTTTTGTGATATACCCTAATGATGAAATAGTATAATTATATTATTAGTCATTAATTACCCTTTCGATGTATAACGAAAACAGCAAATGTTGAAACCCGGTGAGAATGACACAAATCAGCTGATAACTGGCCTGTGGACACTTGTAATCCCGTATCTGTTCTCACTTACGCTATTGCTTATCGCACTACCTGTACACTGTCACCACCTTTCCTCCTGATACCCGAAAACTTACTATACACCGTAAAACAAATAATAATGACAGTCTTCAGGAGTTAATTTTCGTGTAAATACTGACATACTCCTGAATAATACAGGTAAATAGAGTAACATATTTGGAACGTTTATTTCTAAGTGTCATACAGTGTACCGGGTATTTCTATTCTAGGAGATAAAGAGGTTGGAGGGTGCACTTCTGGCGGAGTCTCACGCTGTACTGATCTGGGAACACTGATTTCATTAAACTGCAGGCATGCCTGCTGGTTGTGACTGCGATACTGATTAGAAACTACTATACATTCTGGTTGTGTCCTGCAATGATTAGACAGAATTCATTTTAGAGGCAGCGAGAAGCTCATCTCAGCTTTTACTTTTTACTTTTATCCTCCTCACCACTGATCGGCTTGTTAGCCGCTTGGGCTATCGGTCATGTCTCTGTTATCACTTTTTACTTTTTACTTTTATCCTCTTCGCCACTGATCGGCTTGTTAGCCGCTTGGGCGATCGGTCACGAATTATGAGAGACCACCACTCATGAAGGATATAACAAGAAGGGAAGAAGTCAACTTTCACCGACTGAGACTGGGATACCCATGCATTTGGGAAATAATTGTACAGGTATCAGCACCAGCAGTGCAGCGCATATGCAAGACCTGCGACAGCGGAGCAGAAAACACACTGCAGCACTACCTCATAAAGTGCCCTGGAACACAATTAGCTAGGAGAAACATACAGCCCCCTATCACAGCAGAGAAGGTTGCCAGAAAGCTTGTGGGGTACGTGATGTTTGGGTTCACACTCAGGATGGGATGGAGAAAGGAAACTCACAATATGCTGTCTGTATACATGTTGTATTGGGTGTACAATGCAGCTTGGTGCTCGGAAGGCAGCGTGGTTACAAACGTTGAGTAGAGAGAGCTGGTTGGTGAGGGTGCTCAGAGGAAGACTAGCTTGTGGGTCGCTATGCTCGCCGGCAGGAGCGAGGGCCACCAGGCAGCGGCGGAGGAGGTGGTGTTGCTTGCTGCGGCTGTAGCTAGAAGAGAGCGGTCACCACGAGGTCAGGTCTTAAATAGCGGAGGTAGGCGTGGCTTAGTAGTTGACCTCCGTCATGTAAGGTGGCGCTGGTGACCTAGACCACGAGGCATACACTGGGGAATTCGCGGGGTAGGCTACTCAGCGACAAAAGCGTTTGTAGGGGAGGGATCCACTACATCACTCCCTCCAGGCGGTGTAGGAGACTTGTTGTCTGCAGGGTTGCATGGCACATGTGAGGCAGAACGGGCGGTGCATGCCACATGTGAGCCATAACAGCGAGGGCGTGGATGAGCCGGCCGCTAGAGGAGACAACTGTCTAGATACACAATATCTGTGGGAGTAGAGAGGGAGAAAAAGGGTGTGTGGAGGCGATGAATGTTGTGCTTCCCTCACGGCAAGTACAGAGTTGTCAGATGCGCCTGCTGGGGTGTGTGGGCCTGGGTCAGGAGCAGGGGCTGTGTCAGCAGAAGCGGATGAGGGCTCATGGCAGCAGCTGGGTCCACGACAGCAGCAGGGTGCAGGACAGTACAGGGGATACCTGAGGGAGAAAAGAGGGGTGTGTGGGTCCGCGTCAGGAGCAGGGGCCGCGGCAGGGGGTACTGCTGGGCCGGGGCGGCGTCTGAGGCAGGACGGGTGTGTTGGGGTCGGTAGGACGTGGTGCTTGGGGCAGGAAGAGGAACGGCTCTCTGCTTAGAGTAGCAGAGCTGCTCTAGGGTGTCTAACCTGCGGTGTAGAGACAGTAGCTGTAGAGCCGATGAGAGCTGCCTCTGTGTTGATAAGCCAGTCTTGAGTCTTCCATGTTTCTTGAAGACTGGGAGAGTGATTGGTTTCTCCTCCATCCTGTGTGAGTGCGAATCTCCGGGGGTCACCATTTGTGGGGTACGTGATGTTTGGGTTCACACTCAGGATGGGATGGAGAAAGGAAACTCACAATGTGCTCTCTGTATACATGTTGTATTGGATGTACAATGCAGCTTGGTGCTGGGAAGTGGCAGCGTGGTTACAAGCGTGATGTAGAGAGAGCTGGTTGGGGAGGGTGCTCAGAGGAGGACCAGCTTGTGGGTCGCCATACTCGCCGGCGGGAGCGAGGGCCGCCAGGCAGCGGCGGAGGAGGTGGTGTAGCTTGCTGCGGCTGTAGCTAGAAGGAGGGAGCGGTCACCACGAGGTCAGGTCTTAAATAGCGGGGGTAGGCGTGGCTTAGTAGTTGACCTCCGTCATGTAAGGCGGCGCAGGTTGACCTAGACCACGAGGCATACACTGGGGAATTCGCGGGGTCAGCTACTCAGCGACAAAAGCGTTTGTAGGGGAGGGATCCACTACACTGTCACCTCGTCTGTTCAAAGGAGGGCCACCAGACTGGTGCCTGCACTTCGGCACCTCAACTACCCTGAGAGATTGGAGCGCTTGAACTTGCCTAGCTTATACTACAGACGGGCAAGGGGTGACCTAATTTAGGTGTATAAGCATCTCAAGGGGCACTACTCACGTGTGGCTGCCTTGGCTGCTTTGTCTGCCATGTCATTTCCCCCGATCCCTACATGACTGGGAATCCAGTGTAAGACGACTCGGCGATTTTGTCTTTGGAAGTCCTGTAGCTGTGCGAGGATCGAGGTTATGATGTGGACGTTGTCTCTTGGTTGACTGTTGTAGCGCCTGCATGGTCGTTTTAGAGTCCGTGTGAATTATGATGGACTTGTTGTGTTTTGTTGCAGCGTGTTGTAGGGCCTTTGAGATTGCTACCACCTCTGTTTGTAGGGTGGAGCAGTCATTATAAAGTCTCCATCGGAGGGTCTGACCTTGGGTGTAGAAGGCCGCTCCGGATCTTTGATGTTTTGGGTCCACCGAGCCGTCTGTGAAGTATGATGCTGCATCAGTCGGTGTCTCTTTTTACTTTTTACTTTTATCCTCTTCGCCACTGATCGGCTTGTTAGCCGCTTGGGCGATCGGTCACGATCGGTCACGTCTCTTTTCCTTTATATTCTTCACCAAAAGGTCGGCTCGCTAGCCGCCCGGGCGATCGGTCACGTCTCTGTCACGCACTGTTGGCAAATACTGGGCATGCACCGGCTCCTGAATGTACCTGAACCCGCTCCAGTGTTGGTCAAGTCTTCTCTTGAAAGAGCTCACACTCGGTGCCGTCACAACACTCTCTGGTAGATTGTTCCAAGAGTTTACAACCCTCACTCCGAAAAAGTTTGCCCTCACGGTTTTCTGGACTTGCGGCTTCTTCAATCTTGAGCTGTGACCCCTTGTGGGGCGAGCGTCCGCCAGCTCCAAGTAAGGACACTCAACTGAGTAGTGCCCCCTGAGATGCTTATAAACCTCAACTAGGTCCCCCCTTGCCCGTCTGTAGTATAAGCTAGGCAAGTTCAGGCGCTCCAATCTCTCAGGGTAGCTGAGGTGCCGAAGTGCAGGCACCAGTTTGGTGGCCCTCCTTTGAACATTTTCAACCAACTGACAGTCCCTAGCATATCTCGGGGACCAGATGGGGTGACAGTACTCCAGATGGGGAAGCACTTCACTCCTGAAGATCGTCACGAGGGACGGACCGTCTAGATATCTGAACGACCTTCTTATAAGACCCAATAATTTATTTGCCTGATTTACCTTCTTCTCACAATGGCCCGAGAACTTCAGCTCATTGTCAACATACACACCTAGGTCCTTCTCACACACAGTCTCAACTAGTACATTTTCTTCATCCCGTTGGGACATATGGTACGCCTCCTTACCGTTGGTACGCCCCAGGTGCATCCTCTTACACTTCGTGACATTGAATCTCAGCAGCCATTCCTTCGACCATTCCTGGAGCCCACAGAGGTCCTTCTGCAGCTCTTCACAGTCCGCTTGGTTCTTAATTTCCCGAAATAACTTGCCATCATCGGCAAACATTTGTATGGAGGAGTGTACAACGTCAGGCATATCATTTATGAAACAAACAAACAACAGCGGGCCCAATACACTACCCTGCGGTACCCCACTTGTTACAGGTACAGATGACGATTTCGTGCCATTAATCACCACATATTGCTTGCGGTCATGTAGAAAGTCTTCTGTCCACGCTAGGACATTTCCCCGAATTCCGTACCCTTCCAGTTTGATTTTCAGCCTTTCGTGGGGTACACTGTCGAAAGCCTTGGCAAAATCTAGGTAAATATTGTCGATATTACCACCCCGTTCTAGAATATGGGTCCAAATATCCAATACCTTGAGCAATTGTGTCAAGCAAGAGCGCCCCGGCATAAAACCGTGTTGGCAATCTTTTACAAGGTTGTTTCGTAGTAGATGTTCCATCGCTGCATCTCTGATAATACTCTCAAGTACCTTACATATTATGCTGGTCAGGCTCACCGGTCTATAGTTGTTCGTGGAGTGACTATCGCCCTTCTTGAAGATAGGACTCACATAAGCCACTTTCCATTCACTGGGGACCATTTGTTCATCCAGGCATTTACAAAACAGAATCTTCAGGGGCTCTGCAAGCTCGTTGCACAGCTCCCTTAGCACTCTAGGATGCACCATGTCAGGTCCAGGACTCTTATGGACCTTTAGCCTGGACAGTTTATTTCTAATACCCTCTTCTGTGAACACAATGTGGGTCAGTGCTGTGTCGAACCGTCTGTCCTCAAACGCAGGAAGGTTAGTTGCATCCTCTCTTGTGAACACTGAGGAAAAGAAGCTGTTCAATGCCTCAGCTTTATCCTGGTCAGAATCTGCGTAACTACCATCTTCAAGCCTCAGGTCTGATACTCCTACTCGCGTTTTCAATTTCGACTTTGCATAGCGGTAAAACGCCTTTGGGTTTGACTTGACCTCGCGTGCAACCAGCCTCTGGAACTCCTTTTCAGCCCTCCTACACTCTATCTTTGCTTGGTTTCTGGCTCTTGCATACATCCTCCTGTCTTGCTCATCGTTTGACCCAACCCACGTCTTGAATTTCTGGGTTTTCTTCTTAATTTTGTCGACCGCCGCATGGTTCATGTGTAGGGATCCCCTCGTATTCCTAGAAGCACTGGGTTTGGTCTTGGGTATATATTTATCGATCAAATGGGTCATTTTACTAGTTATGATATTCAGCGTAGTGTCTGCGTTCTTGTACCTTAATAAGTCAGGCCAGTTGATACCCCTCATCTCTTCCCTCATCCCATTGTAATTTCCCTTGTAATATTTGCACCTTGGCCTGGCCTTATCTTGAACTAGGTAACAGTTAAATCTGAATGACAACACTGTATGGTGACTGGTGCCAACTGGGGCAAGGTGTTCCAGTTTGGCCACCATACCCTCCTCGTTTGTTATGATGAGGTCAAGTGGCTTGGGTGTTTGCTCCCCTCTGTAATGTGTCGGGTCTCTCACATGTTGGAACAGAAAATTATCTCTCAGAGTTTCTACAAAAAGAGTAGCAGGATTATTCAAGTCATTCGGGGTGGACTCGTTTCTCCAGTCGATGTCGCCATAGTTAAAGTCCCCCATGATAAGGAGGTGGCTGGGGTTGAGCATCGCCGCATTGTTTATTAAGGTTCTTAAGTTCCTTTGATTTAGTGGGCCACAGTTCGGGGATCTGTAGATACACCCGACGATAAGTAAGTCCCCTCCCTTTAATTTAATTTTACACCACTTGGACTCTTCAAAAACATCCTCTCCCTGTACCCTCGCCTGGCTGGCTCTAAGGTCTTGCCTAGCGTAGATAACCACACCCCTCCTGCAGGATTCTTGAGTTAGGTTCGTAAATGAGTCATATCCAGCAATACTGAACTCACATTCCTCTGGGTCGATTCTCCTGTTCTTGTACAACAGTTCTACAACTCCTACAATATCTGGTTGGTGTACTCTTAGTAGCGTTTCAAACTCCTCCCTCTTATCAAGGAACGTGTCAGTATTAGTGTACATGACATTCAAGCCAGAATTTGTTCTCGGTAACGTTTCTGCTCTTAGTAATAAACCCGCTCCACCCACATTCTCAGAAGCTGCAGCATTTGCTAAGTACACTGTATTTTGCAGGGTGTGGTTAAAAATGTCATTGTTTACACGGCGCTCGTTCCCTCCTGTCCGGTAGGCTGAGCTGGTGCCGCCCCCCGGGTGGCTATGGCTTCCTGAGTTATTCTTTTGAGGTCCTCCTTCTGAGGTTGGCTTTGCTATCACCTAGTTCGGTTGTAATGACCACGGTCGTACACGTCAGATAACGTAAAATCAGACGATTCATATTACGCTCAATAGTCCACAAAACATGTAGCTATGCTTTCTTTATTTGAGTCCCCCGTCTGAGGAATCCGTTTTCTCATTACTTCAGACCGCCTGAGTCCTCCGTTTTTTCTCAATCTTAGAGTGTTCATCCGAGACTTCATTATTCGTTAGTAATGACAGAATTGGAAATTGCAACTGTGGTTACAATTGTTGAGACAACTTAGATATGTCTGATTACAGTTGGAACATTCAAGATCCACTGTGAGTGATAATGAAAGCTTCAACAGTCCTTATTGTTAGGAAAACTTGTCAAGTAAGTCAGTGTCGAATCTGTCAGTACGAGTGGCATATCCTTATATCGTCCTTGGGGATAGCCATGAGTTTCCAAGTGCTACTGAAGTTAGATTATTTTGATGCCCAAACATCAGAGAAACGGATGTTTGTAGTTTAGTTAGTTGTCTATTTTAGAAAGTCATTAACCTACTGAAAAGATTCTGTCAAACTCAAAATCTCCCAGACCTAACAGCTCTTCTCAGGAAGAACTCCTTGGCTGTGGTTTGTGGTTTCCGGCAAGTAGAGTTGTTAGTGCGCATTTAACGTCCAGTTCACTTTTCTCCTGACAAACTCAATCTCTGATTAGATTATAAAGATAGATGAGGAAAATTAACCTGACCGGTGACACTGACGCTCATACCTGAGTATACAGCGACCAATTTATGTAGAAGGTCTGTTGTCGGTGAGATTAGTCTTTCTGGAATGTATGCGTGGGCCGGAACTGCTCCGGGCTCACGTAAATACGGATGCACAAGGAAAAGTCACACATTCGTGACTCTTCCTCAATGCATCTCCAGGTATGTGAACGATTGTTTCCCGCCACCATATTGAGTCAGTTTAACTCAGTAAATTTTGTGATTATTAGTGTTCATGTTTGCATGTGTTCTGGGTATCAATTTCTATCTACAGGAGCGAACACAAACACCTGTAGAGTTTTCGTAGGTTCTATTTACTGGATAAACAGATATGTACACAAGGGAGGTGGCGCTCCTTACTCTGTCTGGGGGTCAACTAGCCTCTAGGCGACATGTGGTAAGTGATACATTAGCAGCTTCCATATGTCGCCAGGCACATTAATTAAGCGTGTGGGACATGGTAAATACATTGCCACACGCTGCTAGCTAGGCTGAATAAATAGTGTATATAAATGGAGCACATACATAATATACATACATAATATACAAACAGAATACATAATATACATACAATGTTGTAACAGTGAAATTGTCATTTACCCAGTGAAAAAATTAATATAAAGTAAGTGTCGTCTGTATCGTTGCCAGACGTATGTTTTTTATAGTTGAAGTTAAACATTTACACATTCGTGACTCTTCCTCAACCCATCTCCAGGCACTGTTTGTGGTGTCACCACTACCGAGGTGCAGTAGCCGCCTCTGGGCAAGATGGTCCTTGAAGGATGTCTTTAATATGGCGAGATAAGAATCCGAGGACAAGATCACCCAGAGAACGCCATGTGGAGACACTGCACGAGTCTACCCAACGGGCGCTCCTTGCGAGCGAGCCCTCGGCTGTCTGTGGCATAAACAACTGTCACTAGTGGACGCAGTCTTGTCTGTCCATTGGTCTTCGTCATATGTACCGAGCAGTATTGGTATTACCAGTAATACCATGTTATCAGGGCTGTTGGGAGTGCATCCTCCATATGGCCTACCAACTGAGTTCTATCTCGTATTATTGTAGTACATGATTGGAGATAACTAACAGAAATTTAGTTATCCCAGGTTGAGTAGTGATCCCATAACAATTGATAGTATCAGTAAATATGTATGTGAGTTGAGTACATCAAATGACAGAAAAATGCCATGTTATTCATGCCGGAAGAACATGAGGTTATAAGTTTATTTGGGATATTGTCAAGTGTGTCGTATAGCCAGCTGCATTGGCAATGAAATAATATGATGCTTGTTTAATGTTATAATCCAGAATTGAAGATTTAATTTGTTACTTGTAAAGTAATACTTAAGTGGTCCAGTCTGGTCTGAGTGAACTTAATAACATCTTATTCACTCCATATGTTAATAAATATTAACTTTTACTTTTACTTTTATCCTCTTCGCCACTGATCGGCTTGTTAGCCGCTTGGGCGATCGGTCACGACTCTTTTCCTTTATATTCTTCACCAAAAGGTCGGCTCGCTAGCCGCCCGGGCGATCGGTCACGTCTCTGTCACGCACTGTTGGCAAATACTGGGCATGCACCGGCTCCTGAATGTACCTGAACCCGCTCCAGTGTTGGTCAAGTCTTCTCTTGAAAGAGCTCACACTCGGTGCCGTCACAACACTTTCTGGTAGATTGTTCCAAGAGTTTACAACCCTCACTCCGAAAAAGTTTGCCCTCACGGTTTTCCGGACTTGCGGCTTCTTCAATCTTGAGCTGTGACCCCTTGTGGGGCGAGCGTCCGCCAGCTCCAAGTAAGGACACTCAACTGAGTAGTGCCCCCTGAGATGCTTATAAACCTCAACTAGGTCCCCCCTTGCCCGTCTGTAGTATAAGCTAGGCAAGTTCAGGCGCTCCAATCTCGCAGGGTAGCTGAGATGCCGAAGTGCAGGCACCAGCTTGGTGGCCCTCCTTTGAACATTTTCAACCAACTGACAGTCCCTAGCATATCTCGGGGACCAGATGGGGTGACAGTACTCCAGATGGGGAAGCACTTCACTCCTGAAGATCGTCACGAGGGACGGACCGTCTAGATATCTGAACGACCTTCTTATAAGACCCAATAATTTATTTGCCTGATTTACCTTCTTCTCACAATGGCCCGAGAACTTCAGCTCATTGTCAACATACACACCTAGGTCCTTCTCACACACAGTCTCAACTAGTACATTTTCTTCATCCCGTTGGGACATATGGTACGCCTCCTTACCGTTGGTACGCCCCAGGTGCATCCTCTTACACTTCGTGACATTGAATCTCAGCAGCCATTCCTTCGACCATTCCTGGAGCCCACAGAGGTCCTTCTGCAGCTCTTCACAGTCCGCTTGGTTCTTAATTTCCCGAAATAACTTGGCGTCATCGGCAAACATTTGTATGGAGGAGTGTACAACGTCAGGCATATCATTTATGAAACAAACAAACAACAGCGGGCCCAATACACTACCCTGCGGTACCCCACTTGTTACAGGTACAGATGACGATTTCGTGCCATTAATCACCACACATTGCTTGCGGTCATGTAGAAAGTCTTCTATCCACGCTAGGACATTTCCCCGAATTCCGTACCCTTCCAGTTTGATTTTCAGCCTTTCGTGGGGTACACTGTCGAAAGCCTTGGCAAAATCTAGGTAAATATTGTCGATATTACCACCCCGTTCTAGAATATGGGTCCAAATATCCAATACCTTGAGCAATTGTGTCAAGCAAGAGCGCCCCGGCATAAAACCGTGTTGGCAATCTTTTACAAGGTTGTTTCGTAGTAGATGTTCCATCGCTGCATCTCTGATAATACTCTCAAGTACTTTACATATTATGCTGGTCAGGCTCACCGGTCTATAGTTGTTCGTGGAGTGCCTATCGCCCTTCTTGAAGATAGGACTCACATAAGCCACTTTCCATTCACTGGGGACCATTTGTTCATCCAGGCATTTACAAAACAGAATCTTCAGGGGCTCTGCAAGCTCGTTGCACAGCTCCCTTAGCACTCTAGGATGCACCATGTCAGGTCCAGGACTCTTATGGACCTTTAGCCTGGACAGTTTATTTCTAATACCCTCTTCTGTGAACACAATGTGGGTCAGTGCTGTGTCGAACCGTCTGTCCTCAAACGCAGGAAGGTTAGTTGCATCCTCTCTTGTGACTCACAAGCCTAGAAACTCGCTAACACGCTACCTAACAGTTCCATGAGATATGTTATATGCTAATAAAAGTCTGGGTGGTGGCAGGCTACCGTGGTAAGTATAATAAGTGTTGTAATAAGAATGACATGGTTCCCCAAACTGATCCATGGTTTAGAATATAACTACAATAACATATATGAAACAAGAAATGAAGTAAAGAACAGAATATTGACTGGAAAAATATAAGCAAAGAAATATAAGAGATACTTATATAAGAATACAAGCAAGAATATAAAGAATATAAAAGTATTGAAGAATAATAACAAAAAAGAATAAGTATGAAATAGTATGAAGTAAGGAACGCCCTTACACTGTGATTTTGAATGTGGCTGGTGGAGGGCTCCATGGTGGTGGAACTACATAATCCCTGTCTCGTATATCTTGGTTGCTCTTGACGAGTGTTTCTGCTTGCAGGTGCCTCATGACCTCGCTTGCCTCCTGTGACCAGGTGGCCCCTCGCACTCTGTGGTCGAGGTGGAGGGAGGCACTGACTCGCGTTTTGGCAGCTGTGGGCTTATCTGATCTGCAGATTTTGGCGAGGAGACCGGCTGTCACCTGCATGACTTGTACTGCCAGGGGTGGTAGTTCAGTTTCCATTTGCAAATTGCAAATTCTGGTCCACATGGGTGCTCCGAGCATGGTCCTGAGAGCATTATTTTGGATAACTTCTAGCTTAGCTATCTGGTCTTCTCTCAGTCCAATGAGCACTGGAGCTCTGTAATCTACCAGCGATCTGATGGCGGCTGTGTAGTAGGCTTTAAGCACGTGTATGTTCGCTCCTGCGGTTGTGCTGGTGAGCGACCTCATTATATTGTGTCTGCTCTTCATCCTGTGTCCGAGATACTCGAGTTGCGGCTTGAAAGTGAGTTTCTGGTTGAACCAGATTCCAAGACACTGGTGTCATGATCGTGATGACGGCTAACCTGAAAACCTTAAGGATTCATATTACGCTCAAACGTCCACAAAACCTTCCGAGTCCCCCAGTGGAAACGTCCCCCGTTTTCTCTGTTTCCTTGATGACGTCATCGATAGGCCGTCTTTGTCTAAAGGGAACTTTGAATATAATCTGCGGATTTTGTAGCAAGACACTGTATGTTGGGACCTGTTGCCATCCAACCCTTTGTTATCAATTTAATTTTGCTTTTGATAGCTCAGTCAGAGCATTGTTAGTGAGGATAATAGTAGGGAATGAAACTGGCCTATTTTGAGTGAGGGTGCCGTAGGCCATTCCACTCTGTGTTGTAATTCTCCCTTCTTTAAGTGATTTGACCCAATTAATAGTTGATTGTGCAAGTGTTACAGTAACGTAGTTGATATGCTCTGAGTGAAGTCATATTTACGTCTTTAACGTCCCCTGAAATGTGATGTCGTTATCACTGTTAGTAAGTGCTCGCCCTTCACCCATACAGGTCCCTAACGCAGCCTAGGCCGTGTCTGTAGCGTGGATGTTGTATCCACTTATGTCTGGGGAGATGTCCGAGGTCCAGTAGGATCAGTTACCTTCGTGAGACCCGACCGTCAGACACTTCAGACTACCTATGGCCCCCATAGCTGGCTCGTCTGGCCCTAACGCTCGGCCTGCGAGGTGACCCTGGATCACCAAGCCACACACCACTACCGGCCCCCATCATTGGTGGATGAGTGTCTAACTCAGTAGGGCTATTTGTGTGGTGGGGTTAATCCACTGGGATCTTCAGAGTTCGTCGGAAAGTACCCCATGGTGGCAGGACCCCATGGCGGTTGCTTGAGTATCACTCCTGACGACTGAGTGTTGTAGTGGCAGTTGCCCCTGGTCTTTATGGTGCTAAGTGACTATAAGAGTTATGTGTTATTGAGTATGTCCACCCAGTAGTGGTGTGAGTGATATTGAGTATGTCCACCCAGTAGTGGTGCGAGTATGTTGAGCCTGAGGGCATAGTACCTGATTTCGTCGGTTGGTACATGTATATGCTTTCTCCTACATCCATATTAATGTTTAAATAAATTTTGTATTTGTATATTGTGTCTATTATTTACCTACAGTATTTACCGTTATTTCTTCCCTATTACTTGATATTATCATTACATATACCCACGAGCCTCTCGTCACGCTACCAATGGTAATAAGTATGAGAGTAAAGGGAATTGTTACTGACACTCAGGCCCTTATAAAATGGTGGCACCCCAGGCCCTCATACTGGTGGGTGTTGGTCCAGACTACCAGTGTGTTTTGTATGGAGATCATCATGTCTGGTGTGTCTTTGCAAATGGCCATCGCTTTCGAACTTGGCTGGATTTATCTTGAGTCCAAGTCTGTTACACTCCTCTTCTATGAGTTGGAGTGTGTGTTGACTAGTCTGTTTGCTCCTCTTACTATGAGCTGTAAGTCGTCTGCATAGCAGAGGTGATGATGATAATGGAGAAAAAATGGCAATGGTTTGCCATAGGACGGGAGAGAAGAGGAAAGATAGAAGGAAAGTTATGAAACGGGAAGTAAAGTAGTAGAAAATAAGAGCAGGTGGGCTATCCACCTAGCAGAGACGATTTGATTGGCTGCGGTGAAGGCTGCACCAAGAGGTTGCCCGAGGTCAAAGGGGACAGGGATGGGGGGCTAAGCTAGCTAGCAAGGAGATGTTCGTTATTGTGTTAGTTGGAGAGGTCCTTGTGTAACTAGTACAACACTCTCAGCTTTTATTTTTAATATTATGGTCGAAAATAAGGTGTGACTGGCATCAAGAAGTAATTATGCTGTGGTGCTTGTTAGTGTTGGTCAAAAGGAGGTGTAGATAAGGATGTGTTATTTGTTTGCTGTTTAGTGTACAGTGTAGGGTTACGTTAAGTTATGTTGTCTCGCACTCCGGATGGGATGGATGGAAACTCTAAGTGGTGGTTTTCTTATATAAAATATATTATATACAAAACAGTCTGGTGCTGGAGATGCCGTGTGGTGAGAAGCTTGCTCAGAAGACACGTTGGGTGAGTAGCGTGCTGGAGCTTCGTTAGAGGAGATGTTGCGTGTTGCTGGCCTCCAGGTTGAATGAGAGCTGGACAGCGAGGAGCTTGCTCGAAGGAGGTGTTGCGTGTTCAGGAACGTAGGGAAGAATCAGTCTCAATGACGAGACTGAGAGCTTATATACACGGCTGCCGGAAATTAACCCGGATGCAAGCGTCGCAGGTGGCGACCCCCATGAGAAACTCGCCGGTTGCCTGGATACTGTCGCATTGGAATGCGGCTAGGCTTGTCAGATGTAAGGAAGAGTATCACAGGTGGCGACCCCCCCCCCGCCCCCCCGTGAGAACCTTCCCGGTGGTTGAATTCCATTGCTATGGGACACGGCTACGCTGTTGTAGGGGAGAGATCCACTACAATACTTCCCCTCCCCTCCGGGCGCTGCAGGAGACTTATTGTCGGCAGGGTTGTATCTCACATGCGAGACATAACGGGCAGGGGTGTGGACGACTTGGGCGCTACGTGTGACGACTCCGTCCAGTGATACAGAACCTGTGGGAGAATCGGGGAGAAGGAGGGTTGTGGATAAGAGAAGGTTGTACTGGCGAGGAATGTGGTGCTTCTCTCGTGGCAGGTGCAGGGGTGCCGGGTGGGGTATCTGGGTCATTAGGGCCGGCTGCGGGGTCGTCAAGAGCAGTAGGTACCTGAGATAAAAAGAGGGTATGCAGAAATGTTGTGGGCGAGGTGGTGCTCTAAGTGGCAATGGTGGGTAGACTGGCGGAGGAGGTGCGGGATGAATGTGTTCAGAGCGGTGGGAAGGCTGGCTTGGGGCAGTAGCCTTGAATGCAGAAACCGCCTGACGTAGTGTTTGTAGTAGGTTGTGATGGGCAGCAGGATGAAGTGGTCAAGGTCAGAAGTAAGGCGTGTGATGTGCTGCTTGATAGTGTCGGAGGTTATGGCGTCTACCAGTCTCCGCCAATGTTGCTTCGCCGCGTAGTTGCAGGGAGCCTCACAGCATCTAGCTTTAGCGCCAAAACGTTGATGGTACCAACAGAAGGTAGGTACAGTGTTCTGGGGGCTGGCGGTGGGGTCTGGGGCAGGACAAGAATGTTGGGGTTAGTAGGGCACAGTGCGTGGGGCAGGACCAGGAGAAGAAGCAGGCATGGTGTCCATCTTGCGGTTCAAAGTTTGCAACAGGTCCCTGATGTCTTGCTTGTCTGGTGGAATGCTACTTCTCTGAGGAGCGTTGGTCAGGTTGACGAAACCGGGGCTAAGCGATGGTGTGACCACTGAGTGGTTTGCGGCAGCATGGCGCACAGCAGTGTATTCGTGGAATACTCTGTCTGCCATGGCTGCATAGGTCGCCGAGGTAGAAGAGTAGTCCAATGCTGAGAGGACGAGACGAACTTCTGCAGGGAACTTCTGAGTGTGAAGCTGGCGCAGGATAGTGTCAGGAAGCCTGTCTGTGTGGCGGGAGTTCAGTCTTCGCATCTCGTCCCAAAGACGTGCAGGCGTTGAGTTGCCGAGGGAGAAGCCGGATAGGTCTCGCAGGAGACTGGTGTCAGGTCGCTGGTATCACCTCTTGAGAGCATCTCGTAGAGCGGCAAATTTGTTGTCAGCTGGAGGGTTGGTGATGGTCTCTGATACTTGCATGGCAACTTCTGTGGGCAGGGAACAGACCAGGGCGACGTACTTTTGTTTATCTGTAGCTGTAGAGCCGATGACAGCTGCCTCCGTGTGGATAAGCCAGTCTTCAATGTTGTGATTGAAGACTGGGAGAGTGATCCGTTCCTCCTCCATTCTGTGTGAGTGCGTTTTTCCGGGGGTCACCATTTGTGGGGTTACGTTAAGTTATGTTGTCTCGCACTCCGGATGGGATGGATGGAAACTCTAGGTGGTGGTTTTCTTATATAAAATATATTATATACAAAACAGTCTGGTGCTGGAGATGCCGTGGGGTGAGAAGCTTGCTCAGAAGACACGTTGGGTGAGTAGCGTGCTGGAGCTTCGTTAGAGGAGATGTTGCGTGTTGCTGGCCTCTAGGTTGAATGAGAGCTGGACAGAGAGGAGCTTGCTCGAAGGAGGTGTTGCGTGTTCAGGAACGTAGGGTAGAATCAATCTCAATGACGAGACTGAGAGCTTATATACATGGTTATAGAGAAGGCTTTTAGGCCAACAGTTGTGTGATCGTGTGGTGTCCTCTGTTTTTAGTTGAGTATATATTTCGTCTTCCATGACTTCTAGTTTGTACCATACTCCCTGTGCTTGTCTGTATGTTCTTATGTTTAATGGCAAAATGTTGTATTTTTAGTGAAGCTCTTTTATTTTGGTTGTGTATGGGGGACACTGTTTGGAGGCTCTGCGGATGGCTGTGTTTTGTGGTTGCCTAGAGTTTTAACTGGTTGGTACGGCTGATCGTGTTTAATGGTATTGGCGGGTATTCAAGATGGGGGCGGAAAAGTGCTTTAAATAGGTGTAGTTGTATTTTCTCTTCCATTTTACTGAATCTTCTAAGTATTGTAAGCTGTATTTGGGCTAGTTTATTATGTTATGTTATGTGTTTATTTATTTCTGTTCTTGTTATTGTTAGCCCCAGTATTTTTCCTTCTTTTGATTATTGTATTTCTTTTTGTTTACTGTGATTGGTGCTGGGTTTATCCTTGAAATGTGTAATGATTTTCCATTTCTTCTCGTAATTATTGATTTGTATTATGGCGCGAGCTTTTTTTAATGCCATCATCTGTTCGGCCTTGCCTGGATGGCATATGCAATGTATTCTCCGTGAATTGGTGGCGGCATGTCTGAAGTGTAGATTGTGTAAAGAGTTGGGGATAAGTTACTTCCTTGTGGTACTCCACTATAAAGTCTGAAGCTTGGGCCTTTGTGTTTGCCTACCGCTATGCAAAATCGAAATTAAAAACGCGAGTGGGAGTATCAGACCTGAGGCTTGAAGATGGTAGTTACGCAGATTCTGACCAGGATAAAGCTGAGGCATTGAACAGCTTCTTTTCCTCAGTGTTCACAAGAGAGGATGCGATTAACCTTCCTGCGTTTGAGGACAGACGATTCGACACAGCACTGACCCCCATTGTGTTCACAGAAGAGGGTATTAGAAATAAACTGTCAAAACTAAAGGTCCATAAGAGTCCCAGCCCTGACATGGTGCATCCTAGAGTGCTAAGAGAGTTGAGCAGCGAGCTTGCTGAGCCCCTGAAGATCCTGTTTTGTAAATGCCTGGATGAATAAAAGGTCCCCAGTGAAAGGAAAGTGGCTTATGTGAGTCCTATCTTCAAGAAGGGCAATCGTCACTCCACGAACAACTATAGACCGGTGAGCCTGACCAGCATAATATGTAAAGTACTTGAGAGTATTATCAGAGATGCCGCGATGGAACATCTACTACAAAACAACCTTGTAAAGGATTGCCAACACGGTTTTATGCCGGGGCACTCTTGCTTAACACAATTGCTCAAGGTATTGGATATTTGGACCCATTTTCTGGAATGGGGTGGTAATATCGACAATATTTACCTAGATTTTGCCAAGGCTTTTGACAGTGTGTCATGATCGTAATGACGGCTAGCCTGTTAAAACCTAATAATTCATATTACACTCCACGCCCACAAAACCTGTAAACTTTCTGAGTCTCCCAGTGGAAACATCCTCCGTTTTCTCTGTATCATTGACGTCGTCATAGAGATGCCGTATTTGTTGACCGAGACCTGTAAGCTCTTTTTCACCGATGAATATCAAAGACCCCGATACTCAAAGTGAAATTGTTGTAAGGATGTTAATTATGGAATTAGTTAATTAACCTGAAGGAACCGTCTGACCAGCTTTCTTTGTAGAGGGAGTCAGACCCTACTTGGCTAGGCTCCGCCCACTGGGAATGCCATCCAGAACCTTTGAAATCACTTTAATTCTTGCCTTCGATAGCTCAGTCAGAGCATGTGTTGTAAAGAGAATATTAGGGAATGAAACTGAGTTCGTAGTCTCAGTTTCAAACGTCAGAGTACACAGTAACGTAGTACATTGAAAAAGGTGAGTGAAGTGGAATTCGAGCATAGCGAGGGAGGAGTTCGACTGACGCTGTTTCAGAGCGTCAGTCAGCGTTTGAAAATCCCTCCATCAACAGGTATGTCTATCCCTTCCGTGATTTTGACCTAGTTAATAGTTTGAATATGCAAGTGATACAGTAACGTAACTGATGTGTTTAAAGTGAAGTAGTCTTACGCCCTTAATGTCCCTTTGAAACGTTGATGTTCATATCGACCGTCAGTCAGCGTTTGAAAATCCCTCCATCAATAGGTTCCTGTAGGCTAGCCCACACCTGATAGATTGGGGACGTCCTCTACACTTGTTTGGGAGATGGATGAAGGCCAGTAAACACGGGTAACTCCGTGAATCATGAGCATCAGAAAACCACCAACATCCTATGGGGCCCAGAGCACTAGCCAGCTCACCTGACGCGTTCACTGCCCACGTGGTGACATAAGAACATCAGGCCAAGCAACAACTGCCAGCCCCCATCATTGTTGGATGAGTCCATGACTCAGTAGGGCTATTTGGTGGCTGTGTTATTCCTCCGAGGACACCTGTAGGCATCCACCGGAATTGTCGGAGTGTGTTCCAAGGTACCGGTACCTTGTGGTGGGAGAAAACTACCATGGTTGGTGCTGCTTGAGTATTATTTCTGGTGCTGTTGAGTATTATGTCTGGTGCTGTTTGAACAGTCACATATGGTAACTGGCGTCATTGCCACGGGTACTAATGGTGCTATAAGGTGCTCAGAGAGAGTCTATGTGTGTCCTGGTACATATACCCAGTCAGGGTGTAAGTGGAAACTGTACCTAATGCAACAGTACAAATACGTTCAACGAGGTAGTTGAGTTCCTATAATTGTTCATGAAATCTAATATCATTTTAATAACCATTTTATACTTTTAATAAACCATTTTATGCTTTTAATAAACCATTGTATTTGTATGTTGGGACTATTATTCACGTGCAGTTATTCACCGCTATTCCTTCCCATTGCTTGATACCATAATTACATGTACCCATGTGTCCTAACCCTCGAGCCATGCTATCACAGGTCAGAGGTTGAAGTAACTTGAAATGAAATAACTATATAAAAAAACTACTAGAGAAAATTAAATTAAATATTAAAATAATAAAAATTTATGATGAGAGCCCGCACTCTTATAAGTGTACCCCACGATGTGAGGGGGCGGATTCTTGGTCTTGTCACCAATGTGAGGGGGCCGGTTCCCTCTCTGTTTCTACACCACCCTCATCTTACTTACTTCTCTTAGTTCTTACTCTTACTCAGTTCCGTCACCTATTCTTTGGTAGCATGGACATTCTTTTGGTAGCCTGGGCATTCTTTTGGTAGCATGGTCATTCTTTTGGTAGCATGGTCATTCTTTTGGTAGCATGGTCGAGGGTCTAGGCACGTGAGTATGGTAATTTTGGTATCAGGTCACTTGGATGGAAATAAAGGTAAAATACTGTGGGAGAAATGAATACACCTAAAGTACTCTCAAAACAAATTTATTAATATGCAATCAATGGGGGAAAGATATTTTATTAATCATATAATTACCAGGTTCACCTCCTGGGCTTAGTGCAAACTCAGTACCTTCTTTTTTACTCTTACTCACAACATTACTGGTGGTACATTACATGGCATTCATTGTAGATTATTCAACATATACGTAAACGATGACACTAGTACAGTGGCCCCTCGGTTAACGAACTCAATCCGTTCCAGAAGGTCGTTCGTTAACCGAAACGTTCGTTAACCGAAACCATTGTTTCAATGGGTTTTTGGGTAATTGGTTCCAGCTCACCGAAAATTTCCTAAATTCAACAAAAATGGTAGAAAAGTTCACTTACTTTGAGGTGTGTATGTAGAAGGCTCCTGGATGATGATGATGATGATGGGATTTAGAATGGGGGTGGAGGAGAAGGAAGAAGAGAAGGCATTGGGGTGGAAGAGAAGTCACCCCATGGTGCCATTTCACCCATAAAATTTTAGCTCTCTGGTTTAATTCAAGATTATTTTCTTTAAATCAATGCTGCACTGCATTATATATTGTCAATATATAAAATATATTTCAAAATGACCAATAATTTGCTTGGAAACACAGAAAAAAAGCATTTAGTTGAAGAGAGTCTCAAGCAAGATGTTACCTCCAGTGAAAACAGAGAGAGACTGACGCCTGTTTGCTGTGTTAAGAGGCTGGATGCCGCGCATTAAACTAGTCACTTTACCTTCAATTTCGTTCAATAATTGTTAAAATGACTAAAAAATTGAATATTAAACTTTTAAAATTATTGAATAGTATAAACTTCTTGATATTTACAAAAATAGTAAGGAATTTAAGCCCTAGAACCGATTAATGTATTGGCGGACTGATACTAAAGCTGGTTGCCCGGTCAGTGCAAGCGAAAACATGTTGAGGTCGGTTCGTAAGAAGTTCGTTAAGCGAATTTTTTTTCGTTAACCGAATTGAAGATCCTTATGGAAGGCAGTTCGTTAATCGAAATTACGTTAACCGAGGTGTTCGTTAAACGAGGGGTCACTGTATATGCAGGGGTCCACTACCCAACATGGGATAATTATTTCCAACTAATTATCCCTAACATACATGTTACAACACTCTCTGTGGACATATACTTCCAAGGAGTAACCCAGGGTAGAGCACTGGGGCTGTCGTTATTGTGGGGTAGCCAGACACATGGCGGGTCTGGGGTCTGGCCCAACGAAGCGGTGGGGCACATTAATCAGGCCGCATCGGTGCCATCTTCTCATATATGATCCCGGCTGGACATCTAATACATCCGAGGCCGTTGTTGGATGGTAGAGCGATTCAAGAATTACAATGGGATCGGGAGACAAACGGGGCAGCGTCAGGGGACCTGTATGGATGAAGGGACGGGCACTCACTAACAGTGACAACAACATCACATTTCAGGGGACGTTAAAGACGCAAATATGACTTCACTCAGAGCATATCAACTACGTTACTGTAACACTTGCACAATCAACTATTAATTGGGTCAAATCACTTAAAGAAGGGCGAATTACAACACAGAGTGGAATGGCATACCTGTATGGATGAAGGGACGGGCACTCACTAACGGTAGAAATGCCCGCGGGGCCCTCACTCAAAACAGACCAGGGAGTCCACCTACTTCTATTCCGATGAATTAATTCACTGTACACTCTGACGTTGAAATTGAGACTATGAACTCAGTTTCATTCCCAACTATTATCTTCACTAACAATGCTCTGACTCAGCTATCAAAAGCAAAATTAAATTGATTACAAAGGGTTGGATGGCAACAGGTCCCAACATACAGCATCTGCTACTAAATCCATGGATTATATTCAAAGTTCCCACTAAACAAAGACGGGGAAAAAGAGAAAATGGGGGACGTTTCCACTGGGGGACTCAGAAGGTTTTGTGGACGTTTGAGCGTAATATGAATCCTTAAGGTTTTCAGGTTAGCTGTCATCACGATCATGACAACGAAAGGTTGAAAATCCTTACCGATGGTACGCTCCAGGTGCATCCTCTTACACTTCGTGACATTGAATCTCAGCAGCCATTTCTTCGACCACTCTTGGAGCCCACAGAGGTCCTTTTGCAGCTCTTCACAGTCCGCTTGGTTCTTGATTTTCCGAAATAACTTGGCGTCATCGGCAAACATTTGTATGGAGGAGTGTACAACGTCAGGCATGTCATTTATGAAACAAACAAACAACAGTGAGCCCAATTCACTGCCCTGACAGGTACGGATGATGAGTTCATGCCATTACAGTAATCACCACACACTGCTTGCGGTTCATGTAGAAAGTCTTCTCTACGTGCTAGGACATTTCCCCGAATTCCGTACCCTTCCAGTTTGATTTTCAGCCTTTCATGGGGTACACTGTGGAAAGCCTTGGCAAATTCTAGGTAAATATTGTCGATATTACCACCCCATTCCAGAATATGGGTCCAAATATCCAATACCTTGAGCAATTGTGTTAAGCAGGAGCGCCCCGGCATAAAACCGTGTTCGCAATCCTTTACAAGGTTGATTAGTAGTAGATGTTCCATCGCGGCATCTCTGATAATACTGTACTCTCAAGTACAGTGATCCCTCGGTTAACGAAATTTCGGTTAATGAATTACCTTCCATAAGATTCTTCACTTCGGTTAACGAGCAATCCCTAGATTAACTAATTCCTTACGAGTGCCCCTCAACATGTTTTCGCTTGCTCACTAGCTGTCGTATTAGTCCGTCAATACAGTAATCGGTTCTAGGGCTTAAATTCCTTACCATTTTAGTAAATATCAAGAAGGTTGTACTATTCAATCATTTTAAAAGTTTTATATTCAATTTTTTAGTCATTTTTAACAATTATTGAACATAATTGAAGTACAGTACAGGAAACTAGTTTTATGCATGCCAAACAGCCACTCAACACACCAAGCTTGACGTCAGTTTGTTTACAGGTTCAGAGGAAGGAACATCTTGTTTGAGACTCTTCAACATAAACGCTTTTTTTCTGTGTTTCCAGTCAAATTATTGGTCATTTTGAAATATATTTTACATATTGATAATATATAGCGCAGTGCAGTGTTGATTTAAAGAAAATAATCTTGAATTACACCAAGTGAACTAAAATTTTATGGGTGAAATGGTGACATGGGGTGACTTCTCTTCCACCCCAATGCCTTCTCTTCTCCATTCTCCTCCACTCCCATTCGAATTCCCATCATCATCATCATCAACCAGGAGCCTTCTACATGCACACCTCAAAATAAGTGTACTTTACTGCATTTATTTTTCATTTGTATGTAATTTTCAGTGAGCTGGAACCAATTACCCAAAAAACCCATTGAAACAATGGTTTCGGTTTACGAATTTTTCGGTTAACTAGCAGCCTTCTGGAACAAATTGTGCTCGTTAACCGAGGGACCACTGTACATTGATATATTAATATGATAGAATAAAAAGATAAATAATAAAAAAAAATCAATCCCGCCCTTACAATCTATGCTACTTTTTATCATTGTACTTTTATCATTCATGTAAAATTGTGTAAACTTTTACCTTTTAGTCAGAGTTTGTTAACTTAAGTGGTCCAAGTTGGTTATCCGTGATGGTCCAAGTTGGTATTGATGATCCAAGTTGGATGTGGGCCGAGTTGGCGATGGGCCGAGTTGGACTGTAACACTATCACCCGTCAGATGTTACGTGGTGTGAAAAATTCAGCCACTCTGTTGGCAGATTTTTCATGAAGAATGTCACCCATCACATTAAAGGAAGATTCCACCTGAATTCCATGAAATGGAGAGAGTAAAGCCGTTTGACTTTTTTCTTATCTTTGTTGAAATGTGGTAAACTCATGTTACTTGCATACCTAAAATAGGTTTGAATAAATTATCATAAGTTTTTAAAAAATCTTGAAATATCACTTTGTCATTTTACCTGTTATAGTTCAATTAAATCATGTGTACTACCTTTGAATATCAACACACAATCAAAACCATTATGTATTTGGTTACATCAGTATAACACTCCATGTGTCATGAAAGTGTTGTACTAAAATTGTGTATGTAATAACTAATACCAAGAAGTGCAACACTATTCCTTACTTGTGTGCCTCAATAAAAAAGCTAACATTTCCTCTTTCCCCAGATAACTTGGTAACAGGTAACATGTTTTGCATCTTCATAAAATACTTTAAAATGTGATGACTTCCTCTAGCATCTGGATCAGGACAAGACAAAGCTTTCAGGGTTAGGCATGAGAGAGGAAGCTTTTCTTGTAAGTATCTGGCACAGTCTCTGTAAGCGCTTCTGACCGTGCTTTTGAATTCAGATATGGTGGCTTCCACAGTTAACTCAGACTGCATAATGGTCTTACATTTTTCACCTACATAAGGATGCAACCAAATTATTTAACTTTCTTGTATATTCACCTTTGCCATCTAGGATGCAGAGAGGCTTTCTCCCTTGCGGTTAATCAAGAAATCTGGCTTGATGTAACAAGCGAGGAACTCCTGGAAGGTCTTCTCCTGTGAATCATGCAATTTAAAAACCTAGAGGGTCAATTATTGTTATTTATTGTCAAACAGTTCTCTCGTCATAATCATACCACCCCCCAAAAAATTTTCTCAACGGATCTATGTGATTCATGTGGGTCGCCCATAACGAAGGAAAAAACAGATAACCGGAAAACCCCCGGATAAATCACATCCCTGTCAATACTGATATGATTTAAGGACAATGGGAGTTAGCATCCACCAAAGTGTGGGTAGCGTACAAGAATTAAATCTAAATTAGTATGAATAAATAGGTGGTGATATATAGTGATTAGTGACTCGTCCTGTGGTAGGTCCCTGACAGTGGGGCAGTCAAGGAAATAGTGTTGAAGGGTGTTAGCATTGGGACACACAGACTTTACAGAAAGAGAAGTGCGGGTCATTGCCCGCCTCAGATACATGCCAGATAGGTCTGTATCCTAACCTAATACAAGCAGAGACAACATTATGTCTGTGGACCTCAAGTCCATGTCAACTATACTTGTGTGGATAAAGAAGGTGATCATAGTATTGGATGGATATATTTTCAACCCGTTCACCATCCCTGTGATGGATTGTAGGGAGAAGAGCAGCTGAAAGTATTCTCTCTTGGTAGGTCATGCTGGGTTTATATTTAGGCCTTAAAGATCCTGATTGGACAGCCATAATTTTGAGAATTAATTATTGATTAATCTTAATAGAAAGATTTACAAATAAACATGTGTAATGCTATGTATTGCGCACATCATTGTCATCCCTAAAAACTCTTTAATTCATATTACGCTACATAACATTCATATCCACCGCGCTTGTAGAATCTCAGAAAACGGGAAACGTTGATAAAGGATAATTCACCTACTGAATGTTGATGTTTGTTCTTTACGAATTGTACCCAGGTACATATAATATAAAGTGTATGTACTCATAACATTAAGGAGAACTCAAGGTATCTATAGGATGATTGGAAAGGTCCAATTGATACGGACTAGGGATTCTATTTACGTCTGTGAACGATTAGTAAACATAGCTACTGCAGGTATCAGATGATAATATAAATGAACAATGCAATGATCAGAGAATCTTATGAATGTGTTCAACGATTGCAACGTGTGAGGGGAGGATCCCTAAATAAGAATGAAGTGAAGTGGACATACCCACGCATGAAAATACGACACAGTACTAGGTTTTGTTCGGTGACGTCCATTCTGCTCCGGACTACAGTTTTGAGTTAATGATATCGGCCAATTAATTTCCCCGAGAACGGTCAAACCAGATCCTTACTTTAGTATGTAATTTAGGATTAAGATCTAATTATAAGGCATAAGGTCACAATAAATAGGAAAGTGTTCATGTGAGGACCCGAATAAATACAAAGTGAAAATTAAAGATTGGAAACTGTAGGCCTAGTTCAGTGAGAGACGCGAGGTACCGCCCTTAGTGATGCCTCGACTTCTCACCAAACAGGTCAGTGCCCTTCATCGTGCTTTATTCAGCCCTAAAAAAAACTTATCTAGCAGTTTTTTACATCTTAAAACCTTGCCTGATGTTATAAAGTGAAGTCATAGTGTACTAGTGTGTGGTGATGAAATCCCCTCAGGCATTATTCTTAGTGATGCCTCGACTTCTCACCAAACAGGTATCACGCGTTCAGAGCGTCAGCCAGTACTGCCACTGTGAGGAACGCACCATGTGGGGTGCGTCTGCTCACAGTGGTCATGCACCTCTGTCCTCCACTGTGAATCTGTGGATACCCTACATATCACCACCCAGGGTAGGAGAAAATCACTGTATACTTGAGAAGTTTCGCGGTCGTTAAGTGGCGCGACTTCCTAATACCAGGCGTGGAACCAGTACTGGTATGATTACCTGGGAAGTATCCCATCTGCTCATCAAGAGAAGTGTAATGAAAATATTAGTTGCTCTTCTGATGAAGGCCAACTCTTTTTGTAATGTAACAGGTGATGTTATACTCTAACAGGTGGTGTAGTCTGATGTGTTTGGTGTTATGGTAAGAAGGAATGACCGAGGTAAGGAGGTCAGTGATTGTTATGAAGAATGAGTATGTTAATGATACTCACGTGATGTAAGACGTATATTGTAGTGAAGTGTAGTGAAAAGGATAGTTTTTCTTCTGAGGAAGGCCAACTCTTCTTGTATTTTGACTGGATGCAATATATTGTATAAGCAATAAATTAGTTAAGACATACTTGATGTTTCACCCTTCTTCCCACTATCGATTTGGTCAATGAAAACCCAACCCAATGTCTAGCTTACTGTGCCCACTACCAAACGAGCTAAGTTTTCCCCTTAGAATTAGTAACCCCTGAATCTGGCAGTATAGCTATGTGTCTATTTTTATCTTTAGTTAACTATTTTTTTATATAATTTACTGTGAATTTTATTTAGTTTTTATATTTGAGACAAATAATAATTGTGTTGCTACTTTTTACTCTCAGTACTTGAGTACTTTAAGAATAAGATACTTTTTTACTTCTATTTGAGAACATTGACATTTGGATACTTTTACTTCTACAGTACAGTATAGTCTCGATTTACGCGGATTTGGTTTATGCGTTTGGTCATTTATGCGGCACCTTGCCAGAATGAAAATTTTAAGTTACGCAGTTCATTCCATCATTTACGTGGGAAGCGGCACGGGGAGGGTGCGCATTAGGTCGCTCTTACGTTATCGCTGACGTCATATGACGTATCGGACTGTGATTGGGCCACACATCCTTACCTCCCTCCGCCGCTAGCTGTGATTGGTCTAATGTTACATGACATGCCCTGCCACCAGAGGGAAGAAGTCGCTGACCTAGCCGGACCAGTCTCATTGTTCTCAGTCTCCGCGTATACAGTTCTCTCTTGTGCCTGCTATTCCCCTCACAATGGCTTCTGCTGGACCCCCACCACCCCCGAGAAACCTTGAACTACCTGGACCAAGCCATGGTTATGTGAAGGAAGTCATCGAGTTGGGGTAGAAAATCAAGCTCATCCTTGACAAAGACACAGTCAAGCATCGGTATGAAGTGTCTAATAACCTTCTGTCGAAAATGATGGAGCCATATGTCCAGATGTATCACGACAACATCAATGCTAGTCGTCAACGTAGTATTATGGACTTCTTCGCCCACGACCCACCACAACCACAGCCAGCCCAAGTCAGTGATAGTGACAGTGAGGATATGGACTTTGAGAGGTTTGTCAGGGAGGCCCTGCAAACCTCTGTGAATAGTGATAGTGATTCACTGGAGGGCAACTAATCTGCCCTCTGCCTCGGAACCAACTGCCATCCTCGTATGCCGAACCATCTCTTCTACTGACGTAAGTGTTAAACACCTTTATATTTGTACAGTAGTGTAGTTTTTTATTTAGATATTATGTGTGTCAATACCATCATAAAATTATGATGTTATTTTTACTGCAAGGTACGTATTGTGTCGGAAAAAGTGGAGTTTGGGAGTCGGTCCAGTCTCTATTTCAATTAATCCCATATGCTCTGTTATTTCGTTTACGCGTTTCTCGTTTTACGCGGACCTCCACGGGTTCAATTGACCGCGTAAATGGAGACTATACTGTATTTGAGTAACATCATATTTTCAATGTAAAAATACTTTACTTAAGTAACAAAGTCCAGTACTTTTTACAACTCTGTTAATTTCTGACACTCAGTAGGCGACATTGTGTTATATCACTCCTATTTTTACGTTGTAACTGAAATAATATTGGCTTACCTTTTGAACATGTCAGCTGTAATGTTGGGACTACTTCATTCTTAATCCTTACAAATATTCTCCTCAAATGCACTGACCTCAAAATGCAAGCTACATATTAGGGCAGTATCAGCATTTATAATTCTTTCCTCTTGCACAAGTCACAAGTGAGTCCATCTTCTTCTCAGTTCTTTGTCCTTCAGAAAGTGATGGAAATTTCTATCATCCCTGTTTCTAATTTGTGATAAATACCCAAAGTTAGCAAGTGCTCGGCATGCTTGTTGCTGTTGAATTTGTGTGACAACCAGTGATGTCACGAGCTCTGAGAGTTTCCATTTTCTTTGATGAGTGAGTAGACCTTGTATTCTATAGGCCTTGGTTTGAGTGACGTGAGGTAGTTCCAAGTGTCTGGGTGGGTTGTGTGCGGGGGGCATGAGTGAATGTGTTGACACACGCGTAACGCTAGAGGTGTTGCCAGTATCATGTTATTTTTGTTCAAGCTGAATGCCAATCAAGAGTTTACAAAAATAATTTACTTTTTATTTTCTTGAGCAGTCATATAAATCAATAAAATAAAATAAAATAATGTAAGCGGTGTTGCCAGAGAGGTCCTGACATGCATGTACATACAGTGGTCCCTCGGTTAACGAACGGTTCGGTTAACGAATTACCTTCCATAACAATCTTCAATTTGGTTAACGAACAAAAATTTGATTAACGAAATCCTTATGACAACATGTTTTGGCTTGCGCATCGGCTGGTAGGCTAGTCCGCCAATACAGTAATGATTCTAGGCTTACATTCGTTTCCATTGGAGTAAATATCAAAAAGGTTGTTCTCTTTAATATTTTTGCAAGTTTTATATTAAAATTATTGGTCATTTTAACAATTATTTAACATAATTGATAATACATGCAGAACAAGGAACTAGTTTTTGGTGCACCCATCAGCCACTTCACTCACCCACCAAGGCATCTGTTTAACTCTCTGTACAGTGGAGGAAACATCTTGCTTGTGGGTCTTTTGAACACAGAGTATTTTTACGTTTTTACAGTACAGTATAGTCTTCATTTACGTGGTCAATTGAACCCGTGGAGGTCCGCGTAAAACAAGAAACACGTAAATGAAATAACAGAACATGTGGGATTAATTGAAATAGAGACTGGGCCGACGCCCAAACTACACTTTTTCCGACACAATACCTACGTTGTAGTAAAAATAACATCTTAATTTTATGATGGCATGCACACACAATTAATATTTAAGAGAAATATCAATAATATTAGGTTTTTTAACACTTACGTTAGTAGAAAAGATGGCTTGGCACACGGGGATGGGGGGTTGGTTCCAAGGCAGAGGGCAGATTATTGGCCCTCACCTGTATTACTTGTATCAATTGTATCATTATCCACCACAGAGGCTTGCAGGGCCTCTTTGTCAAACCCCTCAAAGTCCATATCCTCACTATCACTATCACTGACTTGGGCTGGCTGTGGTGGGTGGAGGGTGAAGAACTCGGTAATGTTTTGTTGACTGGGCGACCTTGTGCGCACCCTTCCCACGCTGCTTCCCGTGTAAATGATGGAATGAACCGTGTAAATAAAAATTGTCGGTCTGGCAAGGTGCCACGTAAATGACCAAACGTGTAAACCAAATCCTCGTAAATCAAGACTATACTGTACAATTATTGGTCATTCTGAAATTTATTCAACATATTGATAATATATAGCGCAGTGCAGTGTTGATTTAAATAAAATAATCTTTAATTACAGCTGGTGAACTTAAAATTTAGTGGTGAAATTACTGTATTGAATCCAGCATGGGTCCAAAGAAATCTAGAAAGGCGATTTCAATTCAAGTGAAACAGAAAATTATTAAGACACATGAAGAAGGCATTAGAACAAATGTACGTACAAAGTAAAGAATATGGCAAGTCAGCATCAACTGTGTCGACAATTCTTGTACAGATAGAAAAATTTAAAGAAGTGAAAGTGAGAGATAAATCTACCAGAGTGTTTGAAGGTATATAATTAATTGCAGATACAGAGAGGTTACTTCTTATTTGCATTAAAGAAAAACAAATGAAAGGAGATTCACTTTCTACTAAATTTATTTGTGAAAGAGCCAGGGAAATATACGAACATTTGAAGGAAGATCAACCTAGTTCTTCTGAAACTGACCGTGAAGAGTTTAGGGCCAGCAAGGGCTGGTTCGATAAATTTAAGAAAAGAAGTGCCATTTTTAGTGTTGTTAGGCATGGTGAAGCTGCCAGTGCAGATAATGAAGGAACAACAAAATTTGTAGTGGAGTTCAAGGAACTGATGGATGAAGAGAATTATCTCCCACAGCAAGTTTTCAGTGTGGATGAAACCGGGCTGTTCTGGAAGAAAATGCCCAAAAGGACATTCATCACCAGAGATGAAGCTTCTTTACCTGGGCATAAACCCATGAAGGGCTGTCTCACTCTATAGCTTTGTGCCAATGTTTCAGGGGATTTCCGACTGAAGCCTATGCTTGTCTACCACTCTGAGAACCCCAGGGTGTTCAAGCAACAAAAGGTGGTACGAGAACAACTTGGAGTTTATTGGCAGTCCAGCCGTAAGGCATGGGTAACGAGACAGCTCTTTAATGAATGGGCTGTTGAGGTGTTTTGCCCTTCAGTGAAGAGTTACCTAACCACCAATAAACTTCCTTTAAAGGCTCTTCTCCTTCTGGATAATGCCCATAGTCATGATCCTGAACTTGCCAGCACTTTGGAAGCTCGATTTGACTTTGTCAAAGTGTTGTTTTTGCTTCCCAACACTACATCAATTATGCAGCCAATGGACCAAAATGTAATTAGCAACTTCAAGAAGCTGTACATGAAGAAAATGTTCAGAAGGTGTCATCAGGCAACTTCCACTGATCCTGATCTACCACTGTCACAGTTCTGGAAGATGCAATACAACATCCTGGAGGCTGTAAAATTGATCGTGTCATCATGGCAAGAAGTCTTCATTTGATCCCTGAAATCTGCATGGAAAGCACTGTGGCCAACAGCAGTCCATGAATTTGAGGGATTTGAGGAAGAAACAGAGTTGGACAAGGAGATTGTGTCCATTGGTCAGTCAATGGGACTCGAAGTGGAGGAGGATGATGTTGAAGAGCTTGTGATGTCTCATGAGCAGAAACTTACTCCTGAAGACTTGAAACAACTGGATGAGATGCTAGAAACAGACAGTGGTGAGGAGGAAAGGGAAAGTGATGACAATATGTCTTCTTCAGAATTAAAAGATGTTGTTCACCACTGGGAGATGTTCAGGAAACTGGCTTCAAGGCACCCAGATGTGGAAACAACAGAACCTATTTTGTGTACTGTTGAGGACAAAGTGGTCTCCTTCTTCAAGAACCAGCTAAAGATCAGGAGGAAAAATGACCCACAACCAAAAATTGACAGTTTCTTCTCTAAAAGGCAGCGGGAGAAAAATGCTTCCCCTCAGCCTTCCACTTCAAAAAGGAGAGAGGATTTTCCTGTTGGAGAATTTGTCAGTCCAAAGGTTCCTGACATTATTATGGAAGGTGACTCGCCCTCTAAGAAGCAGTAAAATGCTTCTCCTCCACCCCCACTTCCTTCTCTTCTCCTTTCTCCTCCTCCATCCCCCACTTCAAATTCACATCAGCATCATCAACCAGGAGCCTTCTACATACACACCTCAAAGTAAGTGTACTTTACTGCATTTTTTTTTAATTTGTATGTAATTTTCGGTAAGCTAGAACCAATTACCCAATATCCCATTGAAACAATGGATTCGGTTAACGAAATTTTTGGTTAAAGAACGACCCTCTGGAACGAATTGTGTTCGTTAACCGAGGGACCACTGTACATTAATATATTAATAAGATAGAATAAAAAGATAAATAATAAAAAAAAATGTATAAATGTCCAGAACTCAAAATTGAGCAATTTTTTGTTCTTTTGACAACAAAATTCATTATTTAAGCCCCCCACCCCCCAAAAAATATTTTCATCTTTTGGACCTGACAGAACTGTTGGATGCTTAATGGGTTAAAGCTCTCTGTTGAGTAGATGAGTCTCATATTTTCGGCTTCAGACTCGTGTGTGTGTTCAAATCAAAGCCAAGAAGATGGTTCCTATCAATTTCGTATGTCTTGTCAGAGTTGCACATTCCTACTAAAGAAATACTGAAATGAACATATACAGTAATACCCCGCTTTACGCGGTTCTCGTTTACGCGTTTCTACATTAACGCGGTACCCTGCCAGAACCGAAATTCCCACTTTACGCTGTACATCTACTCATATACGCGGGTGAAGTATAATTTTTTTATTTAGCTCATAAAATTCATACAAATTACCCGGCCAGAATATAATTTACATTGCTGGAATTCTTATAATATGATGATCATTTTGAATATAAACATCATGGATTTTGCATTCGACATACAAATTTTAGACCTAATGTAAGAATTTGTTTACACAGAGCAAATATGTTATCTTTTGTGCAAAATATATGACGTATATATTCAAAATATTCCTGGTCTTGCAAGGAATCCAGCAATGTCAATTATATTATCCTAACTTTAGTCTCAGGTATTATTTATTACTAAAAATGTAAATACTGTATACTGTTTTAACCCAAACATTTCTCTGGTAGGGAGGGAAGGTGGGGGTGGGGGGTAGGGAGAGAGGGAGGGACCCAGCGAGCGTGGGAAGAGGGGGGGGGAGTCGGAGGTGGGGTATTTTGATTGACAGATAGTGTCTGGGTGAAGTATATTTTTTTATTTACTGAAGATATTTGTTTTAGCTCATAAAATTCATACAAATTACCCGGGTGGCCAGAATATAATTTACATTGCTGGAATTCTTACAATATGATGATCATTTTGAATATAAACATCATGGATTTTGCATTAGACATACAAATTTTAGATCTAATGTAAGAATTTTGTTTACACAGAGCAAATATGTTATCTTTTGTGCAAAATATATGACGTGTATATTCAAAATATTCCTGGACTTGCAAGGAATCCAGCAATGTCAATTATATTATCCTAACTTTAGTCTGAGGTATTAGTTATTACTATACCTTAAAATCTAGTGTTTTCACCCAAACATTTCTCAGAGAGGGAGTAGCCAGCGAGGGAAGGAGTTGAGTCCATTATTTGAATGGACATTAGCCTGCCGACTGTATTTCTCTTAAATATTAATTGTGTGCATAGCATCATAAAATTAAGATGTTATTTTTACTACAACATAGGTATTGTATCGGTATTGTGTTGGAAAAAGTGGAATTTGTGAGTCGGCCCAGTCTCTATTTCAATTAATCCCATATGTTCTGTTATTCCATTTACGTGTTTCTCGTTTTACGCGGACCTCCGCGGGTTCAATTGACCGCGTAAATCGGGGTATTACTGTATTATTAATGGCTTATAAAGCTGGACATGAAGCTTTCAGTGCTGATATCCTATGTGATTGTCAAAGCAGTCATATCAATGCAACCAGCCTCCAGAAATAGACCTCATGATCACAAGAGGCGTTTTTCTTTTCTTCTTTTCACGCTCTTCCTCTGGGATATGTCCAGCAGTACTGTCTTGCAGCAACACATGGTTCATGGCTAATATCTTTATGAGTCTTGTCCTGTGTGACAATGAACTGTTTAATATAAAGGTTAATTTCTGTGTAAGGTGCAATGTCACATTAGCAGTTAAACATTTAGAATACCACCTCCTCCCATTTTTAGTTGGCATTTGCTAGTTGTGCTGCCTAGTGAGGGATGGTTGGCCATAAAAAGGGATTAATCCCGAAATTCCAGGGATTGAATGAAAATTGATGTTTGGAGAATTTGAGAGGAGTGCACTAGAGTCTTGGCCATCATATGCTCACTCAACCTCCTTCCTTTGCTGTCAGATACTGTACCCCATCCTAAGGGAGGTTTACTGACCATTTAGATTAACCCCAGATACTAATGTAAGGTCTTTTGGGTCAAGAGCAGTAACTTAATGATTACAGTCATACCACCTATAGGATTTCAGGGTTAGTCCTATATTTATCCACGTTGATTTTGTTTTTAGTACAGAGTGCTTAAACATGTTAGAAAACTGTTTATTGCTCAATGTATATGAAAACTACAGTTTACTTGTAGTAGTGCTCAGAGATATAGGAAAAATATATTTTACTTAAAATACTGCTGAAATGTAAATAAAATCTATATTTTCACATTTGTATTCAGTTACAGGTAAACCTCTATTTATGATAGGGTTAGGTTCCTGAAAACCCCATCACAGGTTGAAATATTGTAAATCAGGTTCATTATAACATGGGGGTTCAATGGGATAGGTTCCTGGCCAGTCAGATACCTACATGTACATAACAAAAAAAATAAATAATAAATAAATACAAAATCCTAGAATACTACTAGCACTACAACACAATTAAACAACACTCACTACAGGGTACATCATTATGAACAAGTCTGCTCAACATAACATGTTCCTTTCAAGGCTAAGGGGAATCTTAAGGTGGAGTGGAGACATCAACCTGAGTCCACACAGACTTTGGAGAGTCTGAAGAATGGGGACTGGAGGTGTAGCCTTCGTCCTGGCCTTAAAGATGGTGAATAAAACGCTTACCAGACATTTCAAAGTTACACTGCTCACTTCACTGTCACAAAAACTGAGGGAAAGCACTTCATAGTCACTAAAGCAGAGAAAAGCACTTTAGTCAGTTCAAAAAACACTTCAGAGTCACTAAAGCAAGGGAAGCATTTCAGTCAGAGCAAAGCACCTCACAGTCACTAAAGCAGAGAAAACACATCACAGTCAGCGCAAAAACACTTCACAGTCAGTACAAAAACTCTTAAGTCACTAAAGCACGGAAAACACCTCAGAGTCACTAAAG
Source organism: Homarus americanus (assembly GCF_018991925.1). NCBI lineage: Eukaryota > Metazoa > Arthropoda > Malacostraca > Decapoda > Nephropidae > Homarus > Homarus americanus. The sequence goes on from NW_024751326.1 coordinate 50,759, forward strand.
CAGAGAAATCACTGCACAGTCACTAAAACTGAATACAGGTAAATGTACTGTACAGTACACTGTGAAGCTTTGTAATTTCCTGTAACTCTTAAGAGAAAAAACAATAAAAAATAATAATGATACCGGTTGCCGCTGCTCCAGACCACCTTTTCATCAGAAAATTCCAATACTTTTTCTTTAATGCAGTATTGTACGCGAGCATTTTTGTATTGTAAAAAAAAATTACAATTGACCTCAGAATATCTCCAAATGCCAAGTACACATGACTTCAAATAGCCTCAGATTTCCAAAAAAATTCGGGGGGCTATGCTCGCCATGTTTCCCCGTCCACAACATAATATTCCTGAATCCACCCCTGGTAACCAAGAAGAATCAATAGCTGGATTACGTTCAGGCAGATGACGCCTCAGCTGACAAATGAAGTGAGTGATGCTTTCCGTATTCCGAGTTCGCTGGATGATGAGTATCGTTAAGGTGAGTATGTTTACATCGCAAATAGGGGAGTGGTCTTAGCATATAATGTACAGGGGGTCCCCTGGTTACGAACGTGTTCTGTTCCTGAGGACGTTCGTAAGTTGGATTTGTACGTAAGTCAGAACACAAACTATATGCATACTGTATTTAAAAAATAAATAAATAAAATCTCACTGTCTAAGTCCTTGTATTCATCTAAAATAACTTAATTTAAGACAAAAGAAGAAATAGAATGAAAAATACAGTAAATAAAAGTAATAAATAAGTCATCAGGTAAATAAAATACCGGTACTCTAAATTTTGAATTTAACCCTGCTCGTATTGGCGGGCCTTTGTAAGTCGGGATCTCCTGTACTGCAACGTTAAAGGGAATTATTGTAGATTGGGACACCATAAATAGAGGTTTACCTGTACTGACTGCATATCTCTGTATATCATGAATACTATAGTCTGTTCACTCAAAGCTTGCAGCTGTGGCTGGTAGAAGGACATGTAAAAAGTCGCTACAGTTCTATACAGTTAACCCTCACTTTACGCGGTTAATGTAACCCGGAGGGTACCGCGGAAAGTGAGAAACGCGTAAAGTGAATAACATAACATATGGGATTAATTGAAATGGAGTCCAGGCCGATCCCCAAACTCCACTTTTTGACGACACATAACTATGTTGTAGTAAAATAACATCTTAATTTTATGATGGTACATGCACACAATTAATACTTAAGAGAAATAGAGAAATACAGTCGCCAAGTTAATGTCCATTCAAATAATGGACTCAACTCCCTCCCCCTCTTCTCACACTACACTGCTGGCTCTTCCCTCTGAGAAATTTTGGGGGGAAAACCAGGTATAGTAATAAATAATACCTCAAACTAAAGTTAGGATAATATAATTGACATTGCTGGATTCCTTGTAAGACCAGGAATATTTTGAATATAAATGTCATATATTTTTCACAAAAGATAACATACTTACTCAGATTAAACATTTTATCTAAAAATTTTATGTCTAATGCAAAATATATGATGTTTATATTCAAAATGATCACCAAATTGTAAGAATTCCAGCAATGTAAATTATATTCTGGCTGGGTAATTTGTATGAATTTTATGAGCTAAAACAAATATCTTCAGTTAATAAAAAAAAAAATATTCTTGACAACACTATCTGTCAATCAAAGTACCCCACCTTGCCTCCCCCCTCTTCCAACCCTGCGGTCAGTCCCAACCCTCCCCCCCACCCCCCACCAATCCTCCCTTCAAGAGAAAGAGTGGGTGAAAAAAATAAATTTTAACATTTTGTATTAAATAATACCTCAGATTAAAGTTAGGATAATATAATTGACATTGCTGGATTCCTTGTAAGACCAGGAATATTTTGAATATAAACGTCATATATTTTGCACAAAAGATAACATACTTACTCAGATTAAACATTTTATCTAAAAAATTTATGTCTAATGCAAAATATATGATGTTTATATTCAAAATGATCACCAAATTGTAAGAATTCCAGCAATGCAAATTATATTCTGGCCGGGTAATTTGTATGAATTTTATGAGCTAAAATAAAAATCTTCAGTTAATAAAAAAAAAATATTCTTCACACGGTAACAGATGGTCGGTCGCTGGTCCCTCCCTCCCTCCCTCCCCCCCACCCCCCACCAACGTCCCTACTAGATAAATGTGTGGGAATACCAGACTGTTTACCTTTATAGTAATAAATAATAAATCAGACTAAAGTTAGGATAATATAATTGACATTGCTGGATTCCTTGTAAGACCAGGAATATTTTGAATATAAATATCATATATTTTGCACAAAAGATAACATATTTAATGTAAATTATATTCTGGCCGGATAATTTGTATGAATTTTATGAGCTAAATTAAAAAAAATTATACTTCAACGTGTAAAGGGGTACACCCACCGCGGAATGTGAGCATCCTGGGTTCTGGCAGGGCACCGCGTAAACGTGGAAACGCGGAATGTGGGACCGCGTAAAGTGAGGGTTGACTGTACTCTTTAATATGTGAAGGGATAATAACTATTCTCTGCTAATCTCTGATCATTTCCACATTTGGGGAAACAAAATTTAGCATGTGAAATGCTATGGTAACATAAATATCTTTAAGTGAAAAAAAAATACAGATTTTCTGTGACATTATCCACCACACTGCATGATGTCACTAGGTGAGGCGGGGTTTATAACTCATAATTTTTCATCATGTTCGTGTTCTCCTTATGAGACTGTATTTATGTTACAAGAGTTTCACATGCTAATTTTTGCTTCTCCAAGTGTAGAAATGATCAGAGATTAACAGAGAATATTATCCCTCAAAATATTAAAATATAAATATGATATATTAAATAGTAAAGAACTGAAGCGACTTTTTCCATGTCTGTCTGCCAGCCAATCAGCTGTTTTACTTCAAACTGACCCTACGCCTCAACTGCAAGCTTCGAGTGAACAGCCTGATATGATAGAACAACTGATGAATGAGTACCGGTATGGATATTGAAATAATTTCTACTGTACATGTCTCTCTCAGCAGAAATAGGCAACTTTCATGTATGGAGCAAAATTATTGGATGAGGTTTTTAATTATGTCAGTTGTTGGAAAGGAAATTGCATAGAAAACAACTTGCATTTGACACCATGTTGTGATTAATAAAGTAGATAATTGTATGGCTGTGTAGACCATCAGAATGACCTTTGATATTCAGCCACAATGAACACTATGGAGACGGGCAGATTACTAATGGGGCTGTAGAAAAGTAGGCCCACAAGATTTGTTAAAAAAATATAAGCCCTTTCTCTAATAGGTCTCTTTAAACTAGCAGAAAATAGCAATTCCAGTCACCACAAGCAATAAGAATTCCTGACAGGCAAGTTGAAATTTTAGAGAGGGTTTCTGGCAAAGTTCATTATTTTAGATTTCATTACTACAGTCATGCGCCGGTTAACGCCCAACCGAACAACGTCTGATCGCATATACCCCCCCCCCCCCCAAAAAAAAAAAACACTTCCATGACGCCTGCTGGTCCACGACTCCACGACCCCTTGACGGAGACACGATGATCCTTCCCATACTGGCCAGATTTTATGAGTTAAAGGTATACAGTTGGTCCTCATATTACGCGGTAAATGTAACCCGGAGGGTCCCGCGGAAAGTGAGGAACGCGTAAAGTGAACAACATAACATATGGGATTAATTGAAATGGAGTCCAGGCCGATCCCCAAACTCCACTTTTTGACGACACACAACTATGTTGTAGTAAAAATTTTATCTTAACTTTATGATGGTATGAAAAAACAAGTAATATAGAAGAGGTTAGGTTAGGAAAGATAAAGGTTAACATAGGAAAAATAAAGGTTAGGTTAGAAAACTAAAAATTTTGTGTAACACTTACGGTAGTAGAAGAGATGGGTCGGCATACGGGGATGGAGGCTGGTTCCGAGGCAGAGGGCAGATTACTGGCCCTCAGGTGAATCACCATTACTAGGTGAATCATCATCACTGTCACTTACAGTTGTCAGGGCTTCCCTGACAAATCCCTCAAAGTCAACTTCACGGAGTGGCCTTGAGGGATGAAACTGCCGCGGCTAGGTCAAGCGTCGTCTTTCCTCCCTCCCTCCCTCCCCCGGGTGGACACGTCATAATACTTTAAGCCAATTACAGGTAGCAGCAGAGGAGGGTAGGGATGCATGGCCAATCACAGGTCTGATACGTCATATGACGTCAGTGATAACGCAACAAAGACACACACTGCGCAACCTTACCGCGCCGCTTGCCCAAGCGGAGGGAGGAGGAGGGAGGAGGAGGGAGAGGCAGGCAGGCGGGCAGGCGGGTGGCGCGTGGCGCGTGGGGAAAATCTAAAAATAGCGTCGCGCCGGACACTCTCCGCGTAATGGCGTTCGCGACCGCGGAATGTAAGAATGTTAGGTTCTGGCAAGGCACCGCGTTAACGGTGAAACGCGGAATGCGGGACCGCGTAATATGAGGACCAACTGTATCCTTCCTTAGGCTTCAGTAAGCATTTGCCTCCAGGTGTAATGTTAACCTACATCTATTGAGGATAAAATCTTTCACCTACAAATTGACAATAACACATTTGCTGTAATCAGACATATCTAGTTGACTCAACAATTGCAACCCCAGTTGCAATTGGGGTTGCAATTTCAAATTCTGTGTCATTACTAAGGAATAACAAAGTCTCTGGTGCACTGCACTCTAAGATTAAGAGAAAACGGACTCAGGCGTCCTCAAGCGAGAGAAAACAGACTCCTATGATAGAGGACACAAGCACTCACACATGCCACTTATACTGACAGACTTGACACTCACTTACTTGACAAGTTTTACCAACCATTAGTTGTGTACATTATCTAGTGAATTTAGTCAATATTGTACAGTACAAGTACACTGCAATACAGTGGTCCCTCTGTTAACAATGGAACAAACCTGTACTGTGCATGTACTAAATGATTACGGTTCTTAAATTGTTATGTCTATTGCAAATATAGATTGTTTATACAGGTATTCAAATAAATCACTATCTTACAAGAATCCCAGCAATGTAAGTTATATTCACCCAGGTCGTTTGGGTGGCAAATTATGAGAAGAGCTTAGTCTTAAGTAATGATAAATAAACACGCAGGCCTTCAGCGCCAACTGTCAAATCTTATCTCAAATAAATAAACAAACACCAGACACTCTGTCACCTCACCTCACCTCCCCCCTCCCTGTTCCTCCCACTCTTCCCATGCTCGCTGGCTACCTCCCTCCTTGTGTTCCCAGACAAAAGATTGGTGATAACTTTATGCTTTAAGGTGTATATTTTATATAATATCTCAGACTAAAGTTAGGAGATTATAATTTGCATTGCTGGAATCCTTGCAAGACAGCCAATAATTTGAATATAAATGTCATATACTTTGCTCAAGATATAAAAATTGTAGTACATTAGTGTACAATACTGTAGTACATTTTATAATACAGTACAGTAGTATCCCGATTTACTCGGTCAATTGAACCCACAGGGTACCGCGGAAAGTGAAAACCGCGTAAAGTGAACAACAGAACATATGGGATTAATTCCAATAGAGACTGGCCCGACCCCCAAACTCCACTTTTTCCGTACCTATGTTGTAGTAAAAATAACATCTTAATTTTATGATGGTATGCTCACACAATTAATATTTAAGAGAAATACAGTCGCCAGGTTAATGTCCATTCAAATAATGGACTCAAATCCCCTCCCCCCCTTCCCAGCTCACTAGCTCCTACCTCTCTGAGAAATGTTTGGGTGGAAACACTAGATTTTAACGTTTAGTAATAAATAATACCTCAGACTAAAGTTAGGATAATATAATTGACATTTCTGGATTCCTTGCAGGCCAGGGAATATTTTGAATGTAAACTTCATATATTTTGCACAAAAGATAAAATATTTGCTTTGTGTAAACCAAATTATTACATTAGATCTAAAATTTGTACTGTATGTCTAATGCAAAATCCATCATGTTTATATTGAAAATGGTCATCATATTGTAAGAATTCCAGCAATGTAAATTATATTCTGGCCGGGTAATTTGTATGAATTTTATGAGCTAAAACAAATATCTTCAGTAAATAAACAAAGATATATTCTTCAAGGACACTATCTGTCAATCAAAATACCCCACCTGCGCCCTAGCTGGGCCGATCCCTCCCTCCCTCCCTTCCTCCCACCTTCCCTCCCTACCAGAGAAACGTTTGGGAGAAAATAGTATATTTACATTTTTAGTAATAAATAATAACTCAGACTAAAGTTAGGATAATATAATTGACATTTCTGGATTCCTTGCAGGTCAGGAAATATTTTGAATGTAAACTTCATATATTTTGCACAAACGATAAAATATTTGCTTTGTGTAAACCAAATTATTACATTAGCTCTAAAATTTGTATGTCTAATGCAAAATCCATGATGTTTATATTCAAAATGATCATCATATTGTAAGAATTCCAGCAATGTAAATTATATTCTGGCCGGGTAATTTGTATGAATTTTATGAGCTAAATAAAAAAAAAATAAAATTATACTTCACGCGTATATGAGTAGATGCACCGCGGAAAGTGAAAGTCCAGTTCTGGCAAGGTACCGCGTAAATGAGAAATCGCGGAAAGTGAAACCGTGTAAAGCGGGGTAATACTGTATAAAGTTTTTCAACTGTATTTTTGGGTAGATTTACATAAATTTCTTCATTTATTTTCATCCATTTACATGCACACACCATACTAAAAGAAACGTAAAAGAAATAAATGACCTTAGTGCAAAGCTGGAGTGTACATGTACTAACTTGATTATGGTACTAAAATTGTTATGTCTAGTGCTAATTATAGCATGTTTATAATCAAATTAATTAGTATCTTACAAGAATACCAACAATGTAAATTATATTCACCCAGGTCATTTCACTGGCTTTTTATAGGAGAGAAGGTTAGTCACTTAAGAACTGATAAATATACACGCGTTAGACCTGGGCCTGTGCCAACTGTCAAAATGCTCCCCTCCCCCCACGCCCCCTCGTTCGCATGCTCTTTCTCTCCCTCTCCCCCATCTGCCCAGTGTTGCTGGAATCTTGTAAAACAGTGAATAATTTTAATATAAACGTTATGTATTTTGCACAAGAGATAAAAAATAATCACCTGTATCACATTACAGTTGTGATTTAGGAGTAAAAGTGTATATGTACGTATATAGTATTCCACATACATGTAAGTATAAATACAAAGTTTATGTGATGATCGGACGTCACGTTTCCAAGAACGTATCTAGGACGTTAACCGGCGCATGACTGTATTTATATTTTGCGCCGCTGACATTCAAATTTACCACCGTGGGCAAGAGAGTAATCTCACCTTGGGGTTGGCAATTAGGAGAAGACTTCTCGAGAAGTGATTGGCTCCTGATGATATTAGTCTGATGCTATTGGTCAAATTATGAAGGTTAGGAGCTTCTCACTCGCGGGAGACGGGAGTTTGTTTACGGTCTTGCAGCTGAGAGTGAGTGTCTGATTTTCGAGTGATAAAATACTTATAAAACACTGTAGAAGTTTATAGCTGATGACACTTGCTAATGACAGTGTATATGTCGTGAAGAGATTGCAATAGATTTGAAGAACAAAAATCAATTACTGCCATAATTATATACATTTATATAAGATACTGTTATGATCGGTGATATAATTGTCACTACATGGGTGACTGCATGTGTTTACAGTGTTTCGTAACCAAATAAACAAGCTATAAAACTATCATATGCCGTGATTTATGAAATGATGCAGAAGGATGACTGCAAGCACTAGGTAGTGGCATAATAACGTGCCACAAGTGTCATATTGAAAAGGCACGATGCAATCATGTGAGTGGTGTATATCGGGAGGTGTTGGTCAGCAGCTATAGCATGATCAGAATGTATGCTTTGAAAATGCATTTTATATAGTGCCGGGTGTTATAATACATAATAACTTACGGTACAGGAGATGCGTCGAGCTTTATTTCATGTTAGGAAATACTACACATCTGTCGATATAATAAGCATAAAATCGTATAAATAGCAAGCTATATTTGGCCAAGTACAAGTTGTACCTCTCTAGTCCGGCAACCTCGGGACCTGACTGGTGCCGGACCATGGAAATTTATGGACCATGGAAATTCACCCTTTTCTTGGACAGATAGTGACTTGTGCATACACTTGGAAGCACTAGCACCACTTTCACTGCTTCGTGGTCTCTCTGAAGACATATTGAAAGGTTAAATGTCGTACAGTAGCTTCTCAAATTTCTCGAGTTTTTAATTCAACGTTTTTTATTTGGACAAAAAAAAAAAAACACTACATAATTTAAAATTTTGACGGCGGAAACTCGAACTTCGACGGGTTTGAACGGCCTGCCAACGTTCAGACGACGTGCACAATCGTCATTTCTCTTATGTACAAAAGATTCATTATTGTTTATTACTGAATGTCATTTTTATTGAATTAATGTTTATGTGTGCAAAATGAGCAATACAATTCATTAATAATACTTAGAATATTAAAACACACGAGGAAATGAGACAGCATTGTTTTCGTTGATTACAAAACCAGTGACTGAGTGGTTCTACATATAAAACAAGAAAATAAGACCCTGGTTGTAGCTGTAGTAAAATTAATGTAAAAAATTAATATGGTTGTTTTAAGTAATGTTATCTAATGTTAATAAATAGAACAATAAAAGTAGCAAATCATTTATGTTAAAGAAAAAAAGTGAGACTGCGCGTATGTAGGTGTGCACATGTGAAAAACATATTGTCATTACTCTACATAAGAATATGAAAGCAACACTTATTTACTGTTCATATATGTTCTAATTAATGTTTCTGATTTTTTTTTCAGAATTAATGTTTGTGTGTGCAAAATGAACAATACAATTCATTAATAATTCGTGGAATATTAAAACACACGAGGAGATGAAACGGCTGCCGGCATTGTTTTCGTTAATGTTTACAAAACCAGTGACTGATTGGTTCTACATATAAAACAAGAAAATAAGACCCTGGTTGTAGCTGTAGTAAAATTAATGTAAAAATTAATATGGTTGTTTGAAGTAATGTTATTTAATGTTAATAAATGGAACAATATGAGTAACTAACCATTAATGTTAAAGAAAAAAGTGAGATCGCGTATGTAAGTGCGCACATGTGAAAGCATATCGTCATTACTCTACATAAGAATATGAAAGCAACACTTATTTACTGTTCATAAATATTCAAGGGTTAAATGTTGTACTCAGTATAGACAAACAGAGAGAGAGAGAGAGAGAGAGAGAGCCGAACTGCCGGATGTAAGCAAACCTTAATTTCCCGCGGCTTTGTTGTTTTGTTTTTTTACGGGGATTAGCCCACCCGGGCATAGGTCACTGACCCACATTGGAGCCTGAGGGACGAAAATATAATACTCCTGTAATAATAATAATAATAATAATAATAATAATAATAATAATAATAATAATAATAATAATAATAATAATAATAATAATAATAATAATAATAATAATAATAATAATAATTAAAAAAAAAAAAAAAGCCTTTTTTTCTAAAAACCAGTTTTTGTGATATAGCTCGAATGCGGCGTCAGCAAATGCTACCTAGGTATGTTAATTCCAAGCCAATTTGCCAGGCCAACATACAGGCAATTAAAACATCTAATAATTACTTAATAAGTAATATTAGGACACGTCACTACTTGGCATTTAATTGCAATTCTCAAAGCCCCTCCTTCACCTTGCCACTATGCTCATCACGAACCTCATCTCTTGCCTCAGAGAGAGCAGTAATAAAAAGTCAACTCTCGAGGGGTGGAGATGGGTGGGTTATGGACGTTGCATTCGAGCTATAACACAAAAAACTGGTTTTTAGAAAAAAACGGCTTTTTGTTCAAGCTCTGAATGCGACGTCAGCAAGAATACCTGAGTAGGAGGTGGAGAGGGAGGTGATTTTGCATACAAGGTTCTGCTGACTGAGGTCCTGATTATATTATAAACTGTTTTGAACATTTCCAAAATTAGGAACATTTACCGGAAGGTAAAATGTTAATTTACTCAAACAGGATACTCACTTTATTCTAATGAGGAAGAAGGTTCTGGTAGTGGAGATTGACTAGATGGGGGAGGGGAACCCAGCACCACCACATTTGAAGCATCTCTCAGAGATAGATGAAGATAGCTGCTTTTGAAAGTTTTTGAAGATCTCCAAAAGCCCATTTCCTTGATCTGACTCAGACTCATATGCCGCAGAAAGGCCACAGACCCTGCATATTTCCTAGTGTCATGTGCCAAAAATTTCTGGCCAGGGTCTGCTTGATTCACGAATTGAGATAAGGATTTTGTCAATTGACTTGGAGATAATTTCTTACCATCCCTTGATGAGAAAACATAAGGGCCTCTATTAGGGAATCTGGTTAACCATTCCTGAAGATTTTTAACTGGACACAATATGTGAGGAACCCTAGTTTCATCCATTAGACGTTTTATCCTAATACGTTGATCTTGGAAATCTTCTCTTTCATTTTTTCTTAGGATCTCCGTAGGAAAAAGGATAACATCCTCGTCAGAAAATACCAATAATGATGGATTATTGGAAATTGAAATCAATTCACTGATTCTCATACCTGTTGCTATTGCTAGAAGGAAGGCTGCCTTCTGGAGTAATTTATCCCTGTTCAGATTTATATTGTAATTAGGCCCCATAAGAAGATTAGTAACTTTTTCCAGAGACCAAGGCGGGATTCTCTTGGGTCGAGGAGGTCTCTGAATGAAAAAGGACTATCTTAGCATTTGATAAATCCTTGGGTTCAAAGTAGTATTTAAACCCCAAGCCAGAGGGTCAACCAATGCTGATTTATAAGATGCAATTGTCGATCCTTGAAGGCCTTTAACTCTGAACAGAAATTCTAAAAATTCTAACACGACTATTTCCGATAATGAATCTGGAGTTGTTAACTTGATAAATTGTTGAAAAAGATTCCAAGCTTTCTCATACTGAATAGAAGTTTGGGGTCTATGACCTGCTAATACTTGGTTAGCTATAATGGAATTACCCAACAACCTATTTAAACTTTTTTTGAGAAACTCCAAGTGTTAAGTGCCAAGGATATCTCGAACTGAGAATGTAGTACCTGGTCTAGACATCCTTGTTGCAATTGTAGAGGATTCGGGCACCAGTCCAGTAGATCCAGGCACCAAGATTGTAGGATCCAATATGGTGCAATTAAGAGGACTTTGCCTCGGAAGGATCTGAGTTTGTGAACCAATTTGGGCAATATTTTCACAGGTGGGAATAGATAGATTGAATTCCAAAGGTTCCAATCTCAGAGGAGGGCATTTCTTAAAAGATTTGACCTTTCCAGAGATGCATAAATTGGCATCTTGTGATTTGTTAGGGAGGCAAACAGATCTATCTGTGGAGTTCCAAATTTCTTCACTAGACTCTTGAACTCCGATACCTTTAGGGACCATTCTGTTTCTGTCGATACTGGCCTGAGATAGGACAGCGCATCTGCCCAGTTGTTTTGTACTCCCGGTATATAAGTTGCTTTGAGGTAAAGTGTTTGTGTTACACAAACACTGAAGATTTTTTCTGACAGTTGTAGAAGGGGCCAAGACCTTGTTGACCCTTGATAATTGAGACAAAACACTGCCGTTTTGTTGTCCATGGCAAACAGGATCGTCATATTTTGTAAATTTGGGTTTGCCGACAAAAAGAATAGGACCACTGCTAATTCTTTTATATTTATGTGTTTGTCCCAAAGGAAGATGGTCCACTTTCCTTGATTGAATTACCCTTTTGAAGAATGGTATCCCCATCCTATTTTGGATGCATCTGTACAAACGACCAAACCTGTTTGAGGTGGAACCCAGGGGGAGGGACCGATTAGATTGTCCCAGTTTGTCCACCATAACAGATGATTCTTTATCTGAATAGGGAGAGAAGAAGCAACTTTTCTGTTTCTGCGAAGCAACTTCGAGCCCAGGTGAGATACTTGCTTTTTCCTTAACTTTCCCAATGGAACCACGATTGTGGCAAAATTCAACAGACCCAGAAATTTTTCAAAATCGTGCCAGGAAACCTTGTGCTTTACACAAAAGGCTTCTACTTTGTTTATCAAATCTGTTACTTTTGTTCCTGGTAAACTGACTGATTGCTCATTTGTATCCCAGTGGAGGCCTAACCAATCCAACTTTTGATATGGTATTAAATTTGATTTTACCTGGTTTATCTTTAAACCAAGGTTTTGAAATAGTACTAGTGTACGTTGGGTCGCCCTTTGACAATCTTCGAAAGAGTTTCCCATTATCAGCCAATCGTCTAGATAATCAAAGGTTCTTATGCCCTCCTTTGCAAGGATCTTTCTGGGAATATTTGCCAGTTTTGTAAAGACTTTTGGTGCAATTGTCGGACCGAATGGCATCACTGTGAATTGATAACTTAATTCCCCTACTTTGAACACCAGAAATTTTCTGTACCTGGGAGCAACAGGAACGTGATAATAGGCATCTTCGAGATCCACTTTTGCGATCCAAGAAATGGGCGGAATTAGATGCCTCAGATGGTCGTAAGTGAGCATCTTGAAACTTCTTTTGGGAATAAATTTGTTTAGGATTGAAAGATCCAAAATCCACCTTAACTTGTCGCTGCCTTTCTTGGGGACTGGGAATAGGCGAGATATGAAACATTTCTCTGACTGCAACAGTTCTATGACACCTCGGTTTAGTAGTTGACTTACAAATTTTGTAAGTAATGGGATTGGTTTTTGACCCTTCTTTGGGAATGCTAGGGGAGGGCGCCTCAACCAAGTCCATGTGAGACCCCCTTTGATTGTCTTGTAAGCCCATATGGATGAAGTCCATCTGTTCTCCCAACCCCCTAGATGACCCAGCTGTCTGGCTTCATTGGGGGGAGGGGTTAGTTGCTGAGGTGGTGGAATAAGGTCTCCTTCCGTTTCTGAACAAGCGACCACCTCTATTACGTCTTTGATTATTTCCTCCTCTAAAATTTTCCCTAGGTTGATAACTGACCCGGTCAGCTGGTCCTGTTCCCCTGTAAAACCTTCCTCTCCTAGGTTTCCGAAAGGTCTGAGGACTTCTGGGGACATTAATATTAATAGTATTCTCCAAAGATGATCTATAATTAATCAATGATTGCTCACCAAACAAAGCAGGAGAAAGAGGAGAAGAATGTATCAACAAATAAGCGCTACCACTTGAAGCATTATTTGTTGCTTGTTTCCTTAGCTGGACTTTCAGTCTTAGGGCTTTCAACAAATGATCAAAAAATGAGTTGTACAGGGAATATGGTATTCCTTGTAGGGCAGCAGCAAAACATTTGTCTACTTCTAAATTTTCTACATAGTCCAGCACAAGCTTAGTTAATAACTGACACATCATAATTGCAGACCAAACATCTGCTGCCAATTTCCTAATTTTAAATTCTTCAAGCAGCAGTGCAGGAGCAACTGGTTTCAAATTTTTTTCATAACTTACATCAACATATTTTGAAGCCGACAAATATTGGGAAAGATCATATAAGGAACTCTTTTCGTCATTAAATTGGAACTTAAAAAAACTAAACTTGTGAGCATTCCTGTCAGTGGGAATGAATGTTAATTCTTTCTCTAAATTAGCCCAGACTTCGTCGATGTCAGAGATCATCTTTGGGCAAATATCAGGCCAAGAAAGTGAAGTATCACCCTCCAAAAACAAAGAATGATGACCCAAAGTTGCATGTCCTTCCTCTTTCTTTGTAGTTGCTGAGATATCAGGAAGCTTAGAGACATTTTCATAAAATATCTTGAATAAGGAATCCACAGATTCAGATGGATTAGTGAACAAAGAAGACTTAGCTCTTACCAATGTTATCCATGGCCTGTTAGAAATCAACCTTACACTCAATATTATCGAGCAGCTGCGTGTCAGTCGACAGCAGCCTGTTTCCACTCGCAGTAACCAACACTTTTGCCCCAGGTGGAAGTGGTTGTCAAGATGTGGATAGGATGAAGTTAGTCTCAACAGGTTCTTCCTGCTCAAGAGACTGGATACTATGATTAGAACCAGGCTCATCGTCCTGATCCTGGAATCCACTGAAATCAGATTGAGTAGATAGAGGTTTTTGTAGACTTCCTACTGCCCCACAGTCTGGATGGTCCAATAACTTATTTTCTTAGCAGGAGCAGTCTTGTCTTAGTGGGGATTAAGCCTTTTACCTAACACCAATAAACCTAAACTTTCTGCCAACTTGGGATCTTTCCATTGTTGTACATTCAAAAATTTACTCTTCAAGGCCTTATTCCACCTATTTTTAATTTGTATTTGCAATAAATCTTTCTTATCACCTGCAGCTTGATGAAATTGAAAAATTTGATCATAACAAACTGCACAATCCATTGGTGAAAATAGATTATTTGAGACACAGCTGCCATGAATTATGCAAGCCACATTAGGATCTATCTTAGTAATCCAAGTTGCTTTACATTTTTTTATAATTACATGTAGTATGGCCCCCTTGGGTCTTGGGTGAAACTACTACTACTGAATTCAAATTCTCTACTGACAGACAATTCCTTGAATGTAGTGCCTGAGCTGAACTTTCTAGTCCTTGTAGCTCATCACTCAATAGTATCTCCTCAGGGACAGTTCCATAGTCTCCTCCATCATCCATAGGCCCGGACTCCTGACCTTCATCCTCCAGTTGCACATCACTCATCTGAACTAGGAGGATACCATGAGTCACATTATATCATTATAACACAAAGTAATAATAATAATTAATAAGGGAAAAAGCATTTTCTCCCAAACTTATTCAATATGTTATATTATTCATAAGTTAATGTTATACAAGTCACTCCTATGACAAATATAAACAATAACTCACTATTTCGTATCTGTCTCCCGACTCATATTTATCAAGTATCCCTTAGCTCAATGAAACTTATTTATTTAAATTCGTTTTTATAAAATAATTTCATTCAAAACATTTATTGAGAGGGATCATCAAGATCTTTATTTGTTGCCAATCAGGGCACAGACATTATCCCCAAGTAAACACTTAAGGGAAAATTCCTACGTGTGCACTATCACCCGGCAGGGTTGACAGTGCTGAGCCGCTAACATAGCGCTCTATTGGCAGCAACGTTCTCTGTTACTCTAGCAATATTTATTGGGTTGAGAATTCCACCCTGAATTGGTTTCATATAACCCATAGAAGGTGTAAAGTCCATTTCAACATAACTCTAGATTGCTAGTAAGACTGGAAGGTCAACATTCCGGAAGGAACGCTAAGTCTAGCAGCCTCGCTAAAGTTCGCCTGAACCCGCTACTGAGGACATCAAATAAAGTTATGAAGAGACAAACTCAACTCTGGCCTTTTTGCTGAGAACAAATAGAAACGCAAGGGCGGAAGCCCAAAGGTTTTTGTGAGCGAACATAAGAGTAGGGAGAGAGATAGTCATGGTATTCATATTAGCACTTGAATAATTGGGACAAAGATCATATACAATATACAGTATTACCCCGCCTAACGCGGTTTCACTTAACGCGTTTTATCATATACGCGGTGCCTCGCCAGAGCTGAACTTTCACTTAACACGGATTTTTTCCACATATACGCGGTGAGTGTCCGGCTCTAGACGCTATTTTTAGATTTGCCCCACCCGCCACCCTGCCTGACTGCCTGTTTTAGCTCATAAAATTCATACAAATTACCCGGCCAGAATATAATTTACATTGCTGGAATTCTTATAATTTGGTGATCATTTTGAATATAAACATCATATATTTTGCATTAGACATACAAATTTTAGATAAAAATTTTTCTCAGAGTAACTATGTTATCTTTTGTGCAAAATATATGACATTTATATTCAAAATATTCCTGGTCTTACAAGGAATCCAGCAATGTCAATTATATTATCCTAACTTTAGTTTGAGGTATTATTTATTAAAATTTAGTGGTTATCCCACACATCTCCTTGGGACGGTTGGTGGGGGGTGGGGGGGAGGGAGGGACCGACCGACCATCTGTTACCCCGTGAAGAATTATTTTTTTTTTTATTAACTGAAGATATTTGTTTTAGCTCATAAAATTCATACAAATTACCCGGTCTGAATATAATTTACATTGCTGGAATTCTTATAATTTGATGATCATTTTGAATATAAACATCATATATTTTGCATTAGACATACAAATTTTAGATAAAAATTTTTCTCAAATTAACTATGTTATCTTTTGTGCAAAATATATGACATTTATATTCAAAATATTCCTGGTCTTACAAGGAATCCAGCAATGTCAATTATATTATCCTAACTTTAATCTGAGGTATTATTTAATACTAAATGTTAAAAACTCTGGAAGGGAGGATTGGTGGGGGGTGGGGGGGAGGGTTGGGACTGACCGCGCGGTTGGAAGAGGGGGGGAGGCAAGGTGGGGTACTTTGATTGACAGATAGTGTCGTGAAGATTATTTTTTTTTTTATTAACTGAAGATATTTGTTTTAGCTCATAAAATTCATACAAATTACCCGGTCAGAATATAATTTACATTGCTGGAATTCTTATAATTTGGTGATCATTTTGAATATAAACATCATATATTTTGCATTAAACATACAAATTTTAGATAAAAATTTTTCTCTAGGTAACTATGTTATCTTTTGTGCAAAATATATGACATTTATATTCAAAATATTCCTGGTCTTACAAGGAATCCAGCAATGTCAATTGTATTATCCTAACTTTAGTTTGAGGTATTATTTATTAAAATTTAGTGGTTTTCCCCCAAAAATTTCTCTGAGAGGGAAGAGCCGGCAGTGTAGTGTGAGAGAGGGGGAGGGAGTTGAGTCCATTATTTGAATGGACATTAACTTGGCGACTGTATTTCTCTATTTCTCTTAAGTATTAATTGTGTGCATGTACCATCATAAAATTAAGATGTTATTTTTACTACAACATAGGTATGTGCCTTCAAAAAGTGGAGTTTGGGGGTCGGGCCGGTTTCTATTGGAATTAATCCCATATGTTCTGTTGTTCACTTAACGCGGATTTCACTTAACGCGGGACCCTCTGGGTTCAATTGACCGCGTTAAGTGGGGTACAACTGTACATATATATGTAAATAGTATATATAAATAGATATATTCACATATTCTCTTTTAGTGAAGACGAGCCCGGGAGGGAGCAGCGACATTCACTGAGTGACTTAAAGGGAAGGGATAGTCACAACGATCTAAACGACTCACAAAGAAAATGTGTTTTGGTCGCCATGCTGACCCAAAGTTGTATAAGAAAATGTCCCAAATACAATGAATGAGAGACATAACAAAATAAAAGTCACTCTACTTCATCACTGTGCTATTAAGTACAAATACCGTATATAATATCCTATCCTTGCGGAGGTGAGTATTTCAGCAATTAGAACACAAATTCGCGGAGCTTCCCTTTGCGTGTATTATAGCTGAATCGCCAGGCAAGAGATGAGGTTCGTGATGCGCATAATGGCAAGGTGAAGGAGGGGCTTTGAGAATTGCAATTAAATGCCAGGTAGCGACGTGTCCTCCTAATATTACTTATTAAGTAATTATTAGATGTTTTAATTGCCTGTATGTTGGCCTGGCGAATTGGCTAGGAATTAACATCCCTAGGTAGCATTTGCTGACGTCGCAATCAGAGCTTGAACAAAAAGCTGGTTATCTACCCATTGGGCAAACTAAAATCGTTCCGGACCACGGGAGTTTCCGGACCATAGAATGCCGAACTAGAGAGGTACAACCTGTACTAATGAAATCAATTACAAATTGAATAAAGCCTATTACCTGTATTATAAAAGTGCTAACATTAATCCATTTGACATTTTATTTGAAGAGACCAGTGTTAGAGTGTATATCACCTTTGCATATAGAAAGTTGGAGAGTGAACTTGTAAATCATCAATGGGGCCTATTCACAATTAAATTTATTATTAGTATTATTAGTACAGAGAAGCTTCAGTAATTTAATGGATAGTACAGTGGTCCCTCAGTTAACGAACACAATTCGTTCCACAGAGTCGTTCGTTAACCGAAAATTTCATTAACCGAATCAATTATTTCAATGGGATATTGGGTAATTGGTTCCAGCTCACAGAAAAGTACATACAAAGTATAAACAAAATGCAGTAAAGTACACTTACTTTGAGGTGTGTGTGTGTAGAATGTTGCTGGCTGATGATGATGATGGGATGACCAATAATTTTAATGTAAAAATGTAAAAATACTCTGTATTCAAGAGAGCGACAAACACGGTGTTTTCTCCACTGTAAACAAAGTTAAACTGACGCTTTGGCGGGTGAGTCAAGTGCCTGATGGGCTAACAAAAAACTAGTTCCCTGTACTGCATATATTATCAATATGTTAACTAAATTTTAAAATTACTTATAATTTTAATATAAAAATTGCAAATATATCAAAGAGCACAACCTTCTTGATATTTACTCCACTGGAAACGAATGTAAACATAGAACAGATTACTGTACTGTATTTGCGGACTAGCTGATCAGCTGATGCTCACAACAAAATGTGTTTGTCGCAAGGATTTCGTTAATCGAAGTTTTGTTCGTTAACTGAATTGAAGATCCTTATGGGAGCTAATTCGTTAACCAAAATTTTGTTAATCAACCGTTCATTAACCGAGGGACCATTGTATTTACATGAGTGACATACTGCATTTAATTTTCTTCTTTAGTGTGAAATAATCCATGCAAAATAGTACAGGTTGAACCTCCCTAATCTGGTACAGTTGAACCTCGATTTACGCGGTTCTCGTTTATGCGTTTGGTCATTTACACAGTACCTTGCCAGAACCGGGATGCCCGATTTACGCGGTGAATTTACTCATTTACGCTGGTGAAGTATAATTTGTTTATTTACTGAAGATATTTGCTTTAGCTCATAAAATTCATACAAATTACCCAGCCAGAATATAATTTACATTGCTGGAATTCTTATAAGATTGTGTTTATTTTAAATATAAACATCATGGAATTTGCATTAGACATACAAATTTTAGATCTAATGTAAGAATTTTGATTACAAAGAGCCAAAATTTTATCTTTTGTGCAAAATATATGACGTTTATATTCAAAATATTCCTGGTCTTGCAAGGAATGCAGCAATGTCAATTACATTATCCTAACTTTAGTCTGAGGTATTATTTACTACTAAAAATGTAAATATACTGTTTTAACCCAAACATTTCTCTGGTAGGGAGGGAAGGTGGGGGTGGGGGGTAGGTTGGGAGGGAGGGACCCAGCGAGAGTGGGAAGAAGGGGGGAGCCGGAGGTGGGGTATTTTGATTGACAGATAGTGTCTGGGTGAAGTATAATTTGTTTATTTACTGAAGAATGTTTGTTTTAGCTCATAAAATTCATACAAATTATCCGGCCAGAATATAATTTACATTGCTGGAAATCTTATAAGATTGTGATTATTTTAAATATAAACATCATGGAATTTACATTAGACATACAAATTTTAGATCTAATGTAAGAATTTTGATTACAAAGAACCAAAATTTTATGTTTTGTGCAAAATATATGATGTTTATATTCAAAATATTCCTGGTCTTGCAAGGAATCCAGCAATGTCAATTATATTATCCTAACTTTAGTCTGAGGTATTATTTATTACTATACCTTAAAATCTAGTGTTTTCACCCAAACATTTCTCAAGAGAGGGAGGAGCCAGCGAGCGTGGGAAGAGGGGGGGGGGGAGTTGAGTCCATTATTTGAATGGACATTAACCTGGCGACTGTATTTCTCTTAAATATTAATTGCGTGTGCATACCATCATAAAATTAAGATGTTATTTTTACTACAACGTAGGTATTGTGTCGGAAAAAGTGGAGTTTCGGAGTCGGCCCAGTCTCTATTTTAATTAATCCCATATGTTCTGTTATTCCATTTACACGTTTCTCGTTTTACGCGCTACTCCGCGGGTTCAATTGACCGCCTAAATCGGGGGACCACTGTACTCTATTGTCCGGCACCTCCCGTCATCCAGCAAAATTTTAGTTTGCCAGACGGCCGCTAGTACCCACCGGCACTAGTATCCATGGTTCGGCATACCCTTTGTTTACATCTGGTCCTCGTGGAGTTTGGTGCATTCCTAGGTATTTCGAGTGTTTCTGTAATATTTCACTTGCTATTTTCCCTTAATATGTCTCCTAAGCATAATTATTTTATTATTTCATTTACTGCACAGATATTTTTTTTTTTCTTTACAGGTGAACATCACCAATTTATGTACAGGTGCAGGTACCGTAACTATTTTGTACTTTTAAGTGCAGAATGAGAATTAATGTTTATCTATTTTTGTTTATTACAATTATACTGTACAGTAGAATGTGGATATAACACAGATATGTTCCAAGAGAGGTCGCTTTAAACAGAATTCGCACTGAATCGAAGTGTTGTTTAAATGGAATAATTTAGTTTGGTATTTGAGAGAAACACAAAATACTAAAAAGACTAAGAGTCTACCCAGATGCACCTCAGCCCATCTCCTAGAACAAACAAAACATTGTTTTTTGTAGTATTATGTTAAAACAAACACTCATAAATCAACACAGCTAAAATTAAGGGATGCAAAATGATCTGTTTACTGGTTGGGAAGATGGGGGGAGGGAGGGAGGGAGGTGAGGTGATATGTTTGACAGTTTATGCCAAGGTCTAGTGCTTATTAATTTATCTGTCCTTAAGAGTGACTTTAAGTTTTTCTCTTTAAAATATCAGTGAACTGACATGGGAAAATATAATTAACATTGCTGGAATTCTTATAAGATAGTGATTAATTTGAATGTAAACATGCTATAGCTCGCATTAGACATACAAAGAGCAAAAATTTTTATCTCTTGTGCAAAATATATGAAGTTTATATTCAAATTATTCGCTGTCTTGCAAGTATTCTAGCAAATTATATTCTCCTAACTTTAGTCAGTGATATTATATAAGATGAAAACTTAAAAGCCTACTGTATAACCACCAAACCCTGGCTGGGAAAGGGGGGGGGAGGAAGGGGAGGTGACAGTGACATGTTTGACAGTTGGCGCCGAAGGTCTAGTGAAGTATTTATTTGTTTATGTTTTTTACTTATTATATGTCACAGAAGTGACCAGGGAGAATATAATTTACATTGCTGGAACTCTTATAAGATAGTGATTAATTTGAATATAAACATGCTATAGTTTGCACTTGACAGATTTTAGTAATCATTTAGTACACTATTTTGAGCACATGTACAATACAGCTTTGCCCTTAGGACAGTGTAGCGTGCCCAGAGAAACATTAGATCCAAATTTTAAATACGATGTGCCAGATTGGTGCATCAATAATACTATGTAATTTACAAAGACCACCTGTGGTTCGGAAAATTCTATAGTCCAGCACCATTCAGGTCCAAAGGGTGCCAGATTAGGGAGGTTCAACCTGTAATAGATTTGTTGTATTTCAAATATTGTATTATGTTACTGTTTACTTAAACTTAGTAAATATTATGATATATCTATCTATGTATGTATGTATGTATGTATGTATGTATGTATGTGTATGTATGTATGTATGTATTTATCTGTCTATCTTTTAATCCATCTATCAGGAAGTGTGTGTGTGTGGTTGTATTTGTGTGGTAATACATTTTTAAATGATATGATGATTTGCATATTGAACTTTTACAAATTTTATTTGTATGTATTATGAAACTCACAATACAGTCAACCCTCACTTTACGCGGTTAATGTAACCCACAGGGTACCGCGTAAAGTGAGAAACGCGTAAAGTGAATAACATAACATATGGGATTAAATGAAATAGAGGCCAGCTGACCCCCAAACTCCACTTTTTCCAACACAATACCTATGTTCTAGTAAAAATAACATCTTAATTTTATGATGGTACATGCACACAATTAATACTTAAGAGAAATAGAGAAATACAGTCGCCAAGTTAATGTCCATTCAAATAATGGACACGACTCCCTCCCCCTCTTCTCACACTACACTCACTGGCTCTTCCCTCTGAGAAATTTTGGGGGGAAAACCAGGTATAGTAATAAATAATACCTCAAACTAAAGTTAGGATAATATAATTGACATTGCTGGATTCCTTGTAAGACCAGGAATATTTTGAATATAAATGTCATATATTTTTCACAAAAGATAACATATTTACTCAGATTAAACATTTTATCTAAAATTTGTATGTCTAATGCAAAATATATGATGTTTATATTCAAAATGATCACCAAATTATAAGAATTCCAGCAATGTAAATTATATTCTGGCCGGGTAATTTGTATGAATTTTATGAGCTAAAACAAATATCTTCAGTTAATAAAAAAAAAAATATTCTTCACGACACTATCTGTCAATCAAAGTACCCCACCTTGCCTCCCCCCTCTTCCAACCGCGCGGTCAGTCCCAACCCTCCCCCCCACCCCCCACCAATCCTCCCTTCAAGAGAAGAGTGGGTGAAAAAAATAAATTTTAACATTTTGTATTAAATAATACCTCAGATTAAAGTTAGGATAATATAATTGACATTGCTGGATTCCTTGTAAGACCAGGAATATTTTGAATATAAACGTCATATATTTTGCACAAAAGATAACATACTTACTCAGAGTGAACATTTTATCTAAAAATTTTATGTCTAATGCAAAATATATGATGTTTATATTCAAAATGATCATCAAATTGTAAGAATTCCAGCAATGTAAATTATATTCTGGCCGGGTAATTTGTATGAATTTTATGAGCTAAAATAAAAATCTTCAGTTAATAAAAAAAAAAATATTCTTCACAGGTAACAGATGGTCGGTCGCCGGTCCCTCCCTCCCTCCCCCCACCCCCCCACCAACGTCCCTACTAGATAAATGTGTGGGAATACCAGACTGTTTACCTTTTCCGTAATAAATAATAAATCAGACTAAAGTTAGGATAATATAATTGACATTGCTGGATTCCTTGTAAGACCAGGAATATTTTGAATGTAAATGTCATCGGCTATATTTTTCACAAAAGATAACATATTTACTCAGATTAAACATTTTATCTAAAATTTGTATGTCTAATGCAAAATATATGATGTTTATATTCAAAATGATCACCAAATTGTAAGAATTCCAGCAATGTAAATTATATTCTGGCCAGGTAATTTGTATGAATTTTATGAGCTAAATAAAAAAATTATACTTCACCCGTGTAAAGGGGTACACCCACCGCGGAATGTGAGCATCCTGGGTTCTGGCAGGGCACCGCGTAAACGTGGAAACGCGGAATGTGGGACCGCGTAAAGTGAGGGTTGACTGTATTTAGGTTTATTTTGTATAATTTATGAAGCTCAGAGTGCATGAATATAAGCAATTTAGAGTGTGATAAATATAATAAAAGTTTAAAAACCTATTTTATTTTGCATAAATTGTGTCTTGCAAATGATTCTTGTATTTTAGTAAATGATGTAATCGATAATATTTCCGTTTTTATATTACCATGCTATAAATGAGTCTACGACATATTTTACTAGGATGTTTTTATTACACATCAAAATAATCTTTATATACGATGTATGCATATATGTATTACGTACCTACATATATACACAGTCAGTCCCTGACTTACGGCGGGGTTAGGGACCAACAACCAGGTCGTAAGTCGAAAATGAGAAAATAATAAATACCAAATCTAAAATGGGTGTCTCTTTTTCTTCTCAGCACCACGAGAATTCTCACTTTTACGCTTGCCAGCCATTTTAACGGGAATTACAAACGAAAATTTTGTCAGTACACAGCGCGATCACTAACGTCGGGACTCGAATATACGTAATTTGAAAAAAATTGTATGACTGCGGCGGTCGTATGTCCAGGTGGTCGTAAGTCACGTAGGTCGTAAGTCGTGGAGTACCTGATACACACACTGTACAGTAAGCCCTCGATAACTCGGAATTTCATATAATTTGGCATGGATTTGGTTTCGGAATGTATTATAGTATAACTCGGGAAGTGTCGGGATATATAAAATTACCTGGGAAAATCTCGACATATCTGGCCACCTGCATCACCTACTACTTTGCTGTCACTCGGAATTGAGTATGACGATCATCCAGCTATGATACAATGATATGAATTATTAAGGATGTCACCTACAGTACGTTGGTGAGTTTTAAGGTGACTAAAGAGACCGATATGGGACCAGCAGGGTTGTTCACATTAGTTGCACATGTGGATGGCTCCTTCTAGTGCAGGAGGGGCAGCGACAGCGTCTTTCCGGGGCTGGCGCTTGTCTGCCTCGGTTTGCAGTCGGGTTAATTCGAAGGTATTGACATCTTCCCTTGTGGTGCTCCACCGAGCGTAACTGTGTGGAGTGATCTTCTCCCAGGTGAGGAGGACGATTTGGTACCTTTTCAGGCTTGTCTTAAGACTATCCTTATACCTTTTCAGTTGCCCGCCAGTGTTACGTTTACTATTCGTTAGATGACTGTAAAGTAGCTGCTTTGGCAGTCTACAGTCTCTATGCGGTAACATGGACAGTCAAACATAGTTGTTCATGGATAATGGTAGCCTCGATGCTCCTACAGTTGGTGTCAGCGACAATAATGGCATTTGTTCTCTTGTCTTCCCAGCGAACTCGGAGGATGGAATGTAAACTATGCTGGTGAAAGTTTTCAAGTGCCTTGAGGAGTCTCCTGCATGTAATCCAAGTCTCACTCCCATATAGCAGGATGGGGAGAACCATTGCTCAATATACATGCAACTTTGTAGAAAATTTCAGCTCCCTACAGCTTAAGACACGGGTACGGAGTCTGCCAAAGACTTCAGATACACATCTGATCCGATGTTAAATCTCTTCGTCGAAGTCCCCAATGGTGGACAGATGGGAGCTGAAATACTGAAAGTGGGTAACATTAGAGTGGGTAGTACCCAGGCCCGTCCTTTAGGGGGGGGGCGAACAAGGGGCGTCCGCCTGGGGCCCCGCGCGTGTGGGGGGCCCCGCGGGGCCCAGCACTAGACCCAGTGACCTCGGACACATTACCTGTTGACTGGTTAATCTGACCTGATGGCTTACGCCACCATCGCAACCATGACCTTACCATCCATAGCGACAGTCCCATGGGGGTTGGTGGGGGTGGGTTCCTCTGACCGCATAATCTGACTCCATAATCCATTGCACTCCACTCCACACAGCCAGTCCACCAGGGTCAGTAACCAGTGAGATCAGGTTGTGTCCTGTCCTGTGAGCTGTGACTCCTGCCTTTTGAGTTTTGTGGATATACTTTTTTTTTTTGTGAATGAAACATGGCAAGCAGAGACAGAGACAGCTCAGGGGCAGAGAAAAGGCAATAGAAAAGGAAACGAGAAGAAATTGATAATGTATTGAAAGGTTACCTTGACAAATTTGTGTTACAAAAAACTCCAGAAACTACTGCAAGTGACTGTGCTAGTGTGAATTGTATAAAAGGAAAGGAAGAGGACAGTGGTGAAAAGCAGATGAAAGCTTTAAAAATGGACAGCTCAGACCGTAACTGTGAAACTGAAGATGATTTATGTGATCCAGCCAACAGGCCACAGCTTCTGGACAGTAGAACAATGAACTACTTGGTAGGAAATGGACCTGTGAAAGTTACTAGTGAAAATTATATTTTTCCTAAAAATGGTGAAAATTGGCACTTCTCAGAAATCTTTTACATGAGAAAATTACCAAATGGAGAAACATCTGAAAGAAGTTGGCTTATATACTCCAAGAAGGTTAATGCAGCTTTTTGCTTCTGTTGTAAATTGTACAGTTCAAAAACATCAAGTAAATTTGCAAAAGATGGCTGTGCTAACTGGAAACATTTTAGTGAAACACGAAATCTCATGAGTCATCAAAAGAGCATTTGTTACACTTGACCAAATGGATTGAAATGAAAAAAATATATGTTTATTCTTGGGCCCCGCAGTGGCTGAGTTGCCCCAGGCCCCGCACCCTCCTAGGGACGGCCCTGGTAGTACTGTCAAGCTGGATAGATGGCTGAACCAGGGACAGGCTGAAAGAGAATCTGAGTCTTACGCACATTCACCTCAAGGTCGAAGTGTGCATATGCATCTGCATAGTTGTTCAGGATCTCCTGTAAGTCGCATTCAGTGTGAGCGACAGGGTGAGGTTGTCTGCATACTGAAGTTCAGTAATGGAAGCTGTCGACACCTTTGTTTCTGCCTGGAGCCATCTTATTTTGAAAAGATCTTTCATCTGGTACTCTATGTCCACTCCGCCGGCTAAGTTGGCACTGGCACAAGTAAGGAAGGCAGCCAAGAAAATGGAAAAGAAAGTTGGCGCCAATACACACCCTTGTTTACCACCGTTTGGATGGGGAAGAACTTAGACTGGGTGCCATTGTGCAGGACACTGCCATTCATGCCATCGTGAATTTTGGTGGGCAGCCAAACCGGCTGAGGGTCCGCCAGAGGGCTTCCCTGTTGACCGAGTGGAAAGCCTTGGTTAGGTCGATAATTGCCATATACACGTCACGGCACTGTTCTCTGCACTTTTCCTGTATCTGGCAGGCAGCAAAGATGATGTAAATGGTGCCATGTGATGGTCTAAAGCCATATTGAGAATCTGGGAGGAATTTTTCTGCCTCAGGCAGTAGTTTGTTTAGGAGGACTCGGGTGATAATCTTGCCAGCTACGGACAGCGGCGAGATCCCACGGTACTTGACACAGTCTGACCGGTCTCCCTTGTTCTTATAGATATTGACGATGGAGGCATCTTTAAGAGCTTGGGGGATTTCCTCCTTTTCTCATATATTCTCCAGGAGAGTGTGGAGATGGCTGGTAAGCAGAGGTCCTCCTGCTTTATACACCTCAGCTGGGATTCCATCAGGCCCTGAGGCTTTGTTATTTTTCATCTGTTTGATGGCAGTAGCTACCTCATCCAGGGATGGAGGATAGCTGAGGTGGGTCAGCTCTGGATGCTGAGGGACCTGCTGAGTAGTCAGGACATCCACATCGGTGTTTCAGTTGAGCAGCGAATGGAAGTGCTCTTTCCAGCGCTGACGTGTGCCTTCTTTGTCTTTAATTAGGGAGTTACAGTCGGATGAGCGGAGGAGGGCTATGCCATGAGTGATTGGCCCATAAATTTCTTTAGTGAAATTGAAAAATTCACTCATCTTGTGTTGATCTGCAAGATTTTTGCATTTCACATGCTTTATTTTTAAACCAGTCGTTCTTTAGTTTGCAATGTTCACGCATCACCTACCATGCATCTGTGTCACCTACCATGCTTCTGTGTCACCTACCATGCATCTGTGATCACCTACTATGACGCTACATTCTTTGCCTGCAGTGCTGTAAAGTGTTACTTTTTTGTTCAATCCAGAATGCGACGCCTAGCTTATACCGAGGTATGTTAATGCTTAGCAATAACTCGCCAGGCCAACTTACAGGCAATTAAAACATCTAATAATGACTTAATATGTAATATTAGGAGGACACATCTCTACCTGGCATTTCATTGCAATTCTCACAACCCCCTCCCGCACCTTCCATCACATGCACTGCCACCGTCATCATCTTGCCTGGCGAATCAGCTGTAAATACGCACAAAGAAGGCTCAGCTAATTTGTGTTGTAATAGCTGAAATACTAAGTGCCACGAGGATTTTATATACGGTATTTATACATCTTAGCACAGTGAGGAAATCAAGTGCCTTTATTTTGTTTATGTCTCTCAGATATTGTGTTTGGGACAATTTCTTATACAGTCTGGTCAGCATGGTGACCACAGCACGTCTTCTATTATGAAGTTGCTAGATCGTCAGTGACTAATATCCTCTGCTTTCAAGTCACTTAGTGAATGACATTGTTTTTCACCCTTCTGGGCTTGTCTTCACTGAAAGAATATATATACATATTCTGTATATATATATATATATATATATATATATATATATATATATATATATATATATATATATATATATATATATATATATATATATATATATATATATATATATATATATATATATATATACTGTATACAATTTTCTTTGTCCCAATTATACACGTGCTAGTATGAATACCATGATTTATGTGGCCATCTCTCTCCCTCCTCTTATGTTCGTTCACAAAACTTTTCGGGCTTCCTCCCTGGGTTTTCTGATTACTCTCAGCATGAAGGACAAAGTTAAGTTTTCTCTTCATAACTGTATTTTATTGATGTCCTCAGTAGCGGGTTCAGTCTTTCTCGGCAAACTTTAGCGAGACAGCTAGCCTTAGTGATCCTTCAGGACGCTAACCTCCCGGTCTTACTAGCAATCTATAGTTATGTTGGGATGGACCTTGTATCCTTAATATGGGTTATATGAGAACCATTCAGGGTGGAATTCTCAACCCAACACATATTGCTTGAGTAATAGTGAACGATGTTGCCAAAGGAGCGCTATGGTAGCAGCTCAGCACTGTCAACCCTTCTGGGTGACAATGCTCACTCAGGCATTTTCGCTCAAGCTAATTACGGGTAATTGAAGCGATGATGTCTGTGCACCCCGATCGGCAACAAATAGAGAACTTGATGATCCCTCAAAATAAATATGCTCTAAATGAAGTTAGTTTGATTAAGAAATAAAGTTCATTGAGCTGAGGGATAATTGAGTTAAGAGAAGGGAGAGGTGTATGATATAGTGAGTTAGTTGTTTATGATTGTCACACTGGTGACATATAACAATAAGAGATCTTACTGAAATAACTTTCTAAAATATAACAGTTACTAGTCATATTGATTAGGGTTTGGGAGAAAATGTTATCTCCCTTGTATTATTATAATGATACAATGTGACTCATAGTGTTCCTCCTAGTTTAGATGAGTGATGTGCAACTGGAGGATGAAGGACAGTTGTCTGGACTGCTGGATGATGGAGGAGACCATGGAACTGTCCCTGGGGAACTAGTGTAATTATGTAATTATCAAGGATGTAGAGCCACTTGGATTACTAAGATAGATCCTCATTTGGCTTGCACAATTCATTGCAGCTGTGTCTCAGACAACCTGTTTTCAACAATGGATTGTGCAATTTGTTATGATCAAATTTTTCAATTTAATCAAGCTGCAGGAGGTAAGAAAGAATTATTGCAGATCCAAAATAAAAATAGGTGGAATAAGGCCTTGAAGAGTAAATTTCTAAATGTTAGACACTGGAAAGATCCCAAGTTGGCAGAAAGTTTAGATTTATCAGTGATAGGTAAGAGACTTAATCCCCAATTAGACAAGCCTGCTTCTGATAAGAAAATTAGGTTCTTGGATTTTCTAGATAATGAGGCATTAGGAATTTACAAGAACCTCTACCTAGTCAGTCTGCTTTCAGTGGATTCCAGGATCAGGATGAGGAGGCTGGCTCTAATCATAGTGTTCAGTCTCTAGAGCAGGGAGAACCTGTTGAGACTGACTTCATTCTGTCCCCATTTTGGCAACCTCTTCCACCTGGGGCAAAAGTGTTGGTTACTATAAGTGGAAACAGGCTGCTCTCGACTGCCACGCAGCTGGTGGATAACACTGAGTGTAAGGATGATCCCAACAGGCCTTGGGTAACATTGGTAAGATCGAAGTCTTCTTTGTTTTCTACCACATCTGAATCTGTGGATTCCTTATTCAAGGTATTTTATGAAAATGTTTCTAAACTTCCTGATCTCTCAGCACTTACAAAGAGACAGGAAGGTCAGGCAACTGTGGGTTATCATTCATTGTTCTTAGAAGGTGATACAGGTTGTACCTCTCTAGTCCGGCATTCTGTGGTCCGGAAACTCCCGTGGTCCGGAACGATTTTAGTTTGTCCAATAAGGAGATAGGCAGCTTTTATTTTTTTATTTATTTATTTTTTTTCCTTATCTAAATTATTATTATTATTACAGGAGTATTAAATTTTTGCCCCTCAGGCCCCAATGTGGGTCAGTGACCTATGCCCGGGTGGGCTAATCCCCTTTAAAAAAAAAAAAGCCGCAGGAAATTAAGGTTTGTTTACATCCGGCAGTTCGGCTGCTCTCTCTCTCTGCTTGTCTATACAGAGTACAACATTTAACCCTTCAATATATATGAGCAGTAAATAAGTGTTGCTTTCATATTCTTATGTAGAGTAATGACGATATGTTTTCACATGTGCGCACTTACATACGAGCAGTCTCACTTTTTTTTTACCATTAATGGTTAGCTACTTCTATTGTTCCATTTATTAACATTAAATAACATTACAGGTACTTCAAGCAACCATATTCATTTTTTTACATTAATTTTACTACAGCTAAACTCAGGGTCTTATTTTCTTCAGTTTTATATGTAGAACCAATCAGTCACTGGTTTCGTAAGCTTTAACATAAACAATGCCGGCAGCGGTCTCGTCTCCTCTAATATTCCACGTATTATTAATAAATTGTATTGTTAATTTTGCACACACGTACATTAATTCAATAAAAACACATTCAAAAACATTAATTAAAATATATATGAACAGTAAATAAGTGTTGCTTTCATATTCTTATGTAAAGTAATGACGATATGTTTTCACGTGTGCACATGCGCACTTACATATGCGATCTCTCTTTTTCTTTACCATTATCGTTAGCTACTTCTATTGTTCCATTTATTAACATTAAATAACATTACTTAAAACAACCATATTAATTTTACTACAGCTACAACCAAGGTCTTATTTTCTTCAGTTTTATATGTAGAACCAGTCAGTCACTGGTTTTGTAATCAACGAAAACAATGCTGTGTCATTTCCTCATGTGTTTTAATTTCTACGTATTATTAATGAATTGTATTGCTCATTTTGCACACATAAACATTAATTCAATAAAAAAGACATTCAGTAATAAACAATAATGAATCTTTTGTACATAAGAGAAATGACGCTGTTTACACGATTATGCACGTCGTCTGCACGTTGGCGGGCCGTTCAAACCCGTCGAAATTCAAGTTTCCGCTGTCAAAATTTTTATTTATTTATTTTTTTGTGTGTTCCAATAAAATACGTTAAGAATTAAAAACTCGCGAAATTTGAGAAGCTACTATACAACATTTAACCCTTCAATATGTCTTCAAAGAGACCATGACACAGAGAAAGTGGTGCTAGTGCTTCCAGGCATAAGCACAAGTCACTATCTATCCAGGAAAAGGGTGAATTTCCATGGTCCGGCACCGGTCAGGTCCCGAGGTTGCCGGACTAGAGAGGTACAACCTGTACTACAATTTCTTGGCCTGATATTTGCCCAAAAATGATCTCTGAAATGGACAAAGTCTGGGATATGTACTGAAAGACTTAACATTCATTCCCGCAGATAGGAATGCTCACAAGTATAGTTTTTTGAAGTTCCAATTTAATGAAAAAAAAAAGAGTTCCTTATATGAACTTTCCCAGTATTTGTTGGCTCCAAAATATGCTGATATAAGTTATGAAAGAAATTTGAAACCAGTTGCTTCTGCACTGTTGCTTGAAGAATTTAAAATAAGGAAATTGGCAGCAGATATTTGGTCCGCAATCATGATGTGTCAGTTATTGACTAAGTTTGTGCTGGACTATGAGGAAAATTCAGAAGTGGACAAATGTTTTGCTGCTGCTATACAAGGGATTCCATATTCCCTGTACAACTCATTTTTAGATATTGTTAAAAGCCCTAAAACTAAAAGACCAGCTAAAGAAGCAAGCCACTAATAATGCTTCAAGTGGTAGTGCTTATTTATTGCTACGTTCTTCCCCTCTTTCTCCAGCTTTGTTTGATGAACAAACATTGGTTAAATATAGATCAGCTGTTGAGCAAGCTATTAATATTACTGTTCCCCAGGAGTCCTCAGACCTTTCGGAAATCTAAAAGAGGAAGGTTTTACAAGGGAACAGGACCAGCTGCTAGGTTCGGTTATCAACCTAGAGGAAACTTTAGAGGAGGAAACAATCGTAGACGTAGTAAGGGTGGCCATTTGTTCAGAAGTGGAAGGAGACCTTATTCCACCACATCAGCGACCACTCCCTTCCAATGAAGCCAGACAGCTGGGTTGTCTAAGGGGTTGGGAGAACAGATGGACTTCTTCCATATGGGCTTACAAGGCAATCAAAGGGGACTCACATGGACTTGGTTGAGGCGCCATCACCTAGCGTTACCAAACAGGGGTAAAAAACGAACCCCCTTACTCACAAAATTTGTATTTCAACTGTTAAACAGAGGTGTAATAGAACTGTTACAGTCAGAGAAATGTTTCATGTCTCGCCTATTCCCAGTCCCCAAGAAAGGCAGCACCAAATTGAGATGGAATTTAGATTTTTCAGTCCTGAACAAGTTTATTACCAGAAAGAGTTTCAAGATGCTCCCTTACGATCATCTAAGGCATCTACTTCTGCCCAATGCTTGGATCTCAAAAGTGCATCTCGAAGATGCCTATTATCACGTTCCTGTTGCTCCCAGGTACAGAAAGTTTCTAGTGTTCGCAGTGGGGGATGTAACTTATCAATTCAAGGTGATGCCATTCGGCCTGACAATTGCGCCAAAAGTGTTTACAAAACTGGCAAACATCACAAGAGAGATCCATGCGAAGGAAGGCATAAGAACTTTTGCTTATCTAGATGATTGGCTGATAGTGGGAAACTCTTTCGAAGATTGTCAAAGGGCGACCCAATGTACACTAGTACTATTTCAAAACCTAGGATTAAAGATAAACCAGGTCAAATCAAATCTCATACCATGTCAGAAATTGGATTGGTTAAGTATCCAGTGGGATACAAATCAGCAGTCAGTCAGTCTACCAGAAGCAAAAGTAACAGATGTGATAAACCAAGTAGAAGCCTTTTGTGTAAAGCACGAGGTTTCGTGGCACGATTGGGAAAAACTACTGGGTCTGTTGAATTTTGCCACAATCGTGGTTCCATTGGGAAAGTTAAGGAAAAAGCAAGTATCTCATCTGGGCTCGAAGTTGCTTCGCAGAAACAGAAAAGTTGTTTCTTCTCTCCCTATTCAGATAAAGAATCATCTGTTATGGTGGACAAAGTTGGACAATCTAATCGGTTCCACCTCAAACAGGTCTGGTCGTTTGTACGGATGCGTCCGAAATAGGATGGGGATACAATTCCTCAATAATTCAGTCAAGGGAAGTGGAGCAACTTCCTTTGGGACAAACACATAAATGTAAAAGAATTAGCAGTGATCCTATTCTTTTGTCGGCAAACCCAAATTTACAGAATAGTATAACGATCCTTTTTGCCGTGGACAAAAAAACGGCAGTGTTTTGTCTCAATTATCAAGGGTCAACAAGGTCTTGGCCCCTTCTACAACTGTCAGAAAAAATCTTCAGTGTTTGTGTAACACAAACACTTTACCTCAAAGCAACTTATATACCGGGAGTACAAAACAACTGGGCAGATGCGCTGTCCTATCTCAGGCCAGTATCGACAGAAACAGAATGGTCCCTAAAGGTATCACAGTTCAAGAGTCTAGTGAGGAGGTTTGGAACTCCAAAAATAGATCTCTTTGCCTCCCTAAAAATCACAAAATGCCACTTTATGCATCTCTGGAATGACCGAATCTTTTAGGAAATGCTACTGATAGATTGGAACAGTTGGAATTCAATCTATCTGTTCCCACCTGTGAAAATGTTGCCCAAAGTGGTTCACAAACTCAGATCCTTCCAAGGCAAGGTCCTCTTAATTGCACCATATTGGATCCTTCAACCTTGGTGACTGGATCTGTTGGACTGGTGCCCGCATCCACTACAATTGCAACAAGGATGTCTAGACCAGGTACTGCATTCTCAGCTCGAGATATCCTTGGCACTTCACGCTTGGAGTTTCTCAAAAGAAGTTTAAATAGATTGTTGGGTAATTCCAATATAGCTAACCAAGTAATAGCAGGTCATAGACCCCAAACTTCTATGCAATATGAGAAAGCTTGGAAACTTTTTCAACAATTTATCAAGTTAACGACTCCAGACATATTGTTGGAAACAGTTGTGTTAGAATTTTTAGAATTTCTGTTCAGAGTTAAAGGCGTTCAAGGATCGACAATTGCATCTTATAAATCAGCATTGGTTTATCCTCTGGCGTGGGGTTTAAATACTACTTTGAACCCAAGGATTTATCAAATGTTCAGATCGTCCTTTTTCATTCAGAGACCACCTCGGCCTAAGAGAATCCCACCTTGGTCTCTAGATAAAGTTACTAAATTTCTTATGGGGCCTAATTACAATATAAATCTTAACCGGGACAGATTACTCCAGAAGGCATCATTCCTTCTTGCAATAGCAACAGGTATGAGAATCAGTGAACTGATTTCAATTTCCAATAATCCATCATTATTGGTATTTTCTGAGGAAGATGTCACTCTTTTTCCTACTGAGATCCTAAGAAAAAATGAAAGGGAGGATTTTCAAGCTCAACCTATTTGGATAAAACGATTAATGGATGAGACAGAGGTTCCTCATATAATGTGCCCAGTTAAAAATCTTCAGGAATGGTTAATCAGATTCCCTAATCGAGGCCCCTATGTTTTCTCATCACAGGATGGTAAGAAATTGTCTTCTAGTCAAATGACAAAATAATTATCTCAGTTAGTGAATCAAGCAGACCCTGGTAAGAAATTTTTAGCACATAACACCAGGAAATATGCAGGGTCTGTGGCCTTTCTGCGGCATATAAGCCTCAATCAGATCAAAGAAGGGGGCTTTTGGAGATCTTCAAAAACTTTTAACAACAGCTATCTTCATCTACCTCTGAAAGATGCTTCACATGTGGTGGTGCTGGGGTCCCCTCCTCCACCTAGTCAATCTCCACAACCAGGACCTTCTTCGTCAGAATAAAGTGAGTATCCTCACTGAGATATGTAAATTAACATTTTACCTTCCGGTAAATATTCCAAATGGTTTATACAGTATAGTCTGGATTTACGCGGTTTTTGTTTACGCCTTTGGTCATTTACGCAGCACCTTACCAGAATGAAATGTTTTAATTACGCGTTAAATTTCATCATTTACGCGGGTGAAGTATAATTTGTTTATTTACTGAAGATATTTGTTTTTAGCGCACAAAATTTATACAAATTACCCGGCCAGAATATAATTTACATTGCTGGCATTCTTATAAGATGGTTTTTATTTTAAATATAAACATCCTAAAATTTGCATTAGACAGGCAAATTTTAGATGTAATTTAAGAATTCTATTAGAAAGAGCAAAAATTTTATCTTTTGTGCAAAATATATGACGCTTATATTCAAAATATTCCGTCTTGCAAGGAATCCAGCAATGTCAATTATATTATCCTAACTTTAGTCTGAGGTATTATTTATTCCTAAAAATGTAAGCATACTGTTTTTCCCCAAACATTTTTTTGGTAGGGAGGGAGGGAACCAGCGAGCGTGGGAAGAGGGGGGGGAGAGAGTTGAGTCCATTATTTGAATGGACATTAACCGGCGACTGTATTTCTCTTAAATATTGTGTGTGCATACCATCATAAAATTAAGATGTTATTTTTATTACAACATATGCATTGTCTCTGAAAAAGTGTAGTTTGGGGGTCGGCCCAGTCTCTATTTCAATTAATCCCATATGTTCTGTTATTTCGTTTATGCGTTTCTCGTTTTACGCAGACCTCCACGGGTTCAATTGACCGTGTAAATCCAGACTATACTGTAATCATAATCTGGACCTAAGCTAGCGGAGCCTTGTATGCAACGTCACCTCCCTCTCCACCTCCTGCTTGGGTATTCAAAGCTAGGCGTCGCATTCTGGATTGAACAAAAAGCCGTTTTTTCTAAAAGCAGTTTTTGTGATATACAGTAGTCCAGAATGCTACGCCGATAACCCACCCATCTCCACCCCTCGAGAGTTGACTTTTGTTTACAGCTCACTCTAAGGCAAGAGATGACAGTGGCAGTGTGTGTGATGGAAGGTGCGGGAGGGGGTTTTGAGAATTGCAATTAAATGCCACGTAGCGACTTGTCCTCCTAATATTACGTATTAAGTAATTATTAGATGTTTTAATTGCCTGTAAGTTGGCCTGGCGAGTTATTGCTAAGCATTAACATACCTCGGTATAAGCTAGGCGTCGCATTCTGGACTATATCACAAAAACTGTTTTTTAGAAAAAAAAAAAACGGCTTTTTACATTTAGTAATTACATGATCACATATATGGGTTGATAATATTTTATTGTTGTATTTTTAAAGGAGGGGGAAGGTGCTTCGATAAGTCCTAATTTGGGATAACTTGGCAAGGCCAGAGCCCCATAAGTGCCGAGCCAACAAAAAAATTTTCTGCACCTTCATGGTGTTATATAATATGACACACCGGACCAAGAATTCTCAACAACACTCATTTATGCGGGTGATTCCTCCTAATTTCTCTGTATTAACTATCACATGTGATATAAAAAATGCATCATACTGGTTATTCAATGCATCACAACCAGAAATTATTATGCCCTCAGTTAGTGATCATTGAAGAGGCCATCAGACCTTGGCGTGCAAATTTTTTTTTTGCTGACTGTACATGCATACATAAAATACACACACACGCATACATTCACACAGGTTGACAACCCTTTATCCGAAATTCCAAAAACCGAAAAGCTCTGAAAACCGAAAGTTTTTTGTGGAGCAATTTTTTTTTTTTTTTTTTTTTTTTTTTTTTTTTTTTTGTAACAGTCAGGCACAGGTCACTGACCCACATCGGGGCCTGGGGTGAAAATGTAATAGTGATAATAATTATAATAATAATAATGATAATACAGTAATAATAATAACTATTCATAGTAAATAAAAATTTTAATAAAAAATACACAAAAATAAAATAAGAATGATAACAATGATAATAATAACAATAATACTGTAATAATAATAAAATAATAATAATAATAATAAAGAAATACAAGAATGAAAAAAAGATCAAAAGTGAGAAACACGACCTAGACCTATGAATTATTATTATTATTATTATTATTATTATATTTTAGCCCCCAGGCCCCAATGTGGGTCAGTGACCTGTGCCCGTGGGCTGATCCTGTATTAAAAAAAAAAAAAAAAAAAAAAAAAAACCCTAACCATTCTGAAAACCGAAATGCATCTGGTCCCAAGGATTTCGGATAAGGGATTGTCAACCTGTACATACATATATAATATACATTCATGCATACATACATACATACTGTACATACATATTAGCCTGAGATAGTGTAGTGGAATTCTCCCCTACAAACGCTGTTTGTCGCTGCCTAGCCGACCACACCAATTCCCCAGTGTATGCCTCGTGGTCTAGGTCAACCAGCGCCGCCATACACCACGGAGCGGGGGTCAACTGCTAAGCCACGCCTACCCCCGCTATTTAAGACCTGACCTCGTGGTGATCTGCTCTCTACCTTCAGCCACGGCCAGCAACACCTCCTCCTCCGCCTGCCTGGCGGTCCTCTCTCCCGCTGGCGAGCATGGCGACCCACAAGCTGTCCTTCCCTCAGCGTCCTCACCAACCAGCTCTCTCTACATCACGCTTGTAACCATGCTGCCTTCCCAGCACCAAGCTGCATTGTACATCCATTACAACATGTATATAGAGAGCACATTGTGAGTTTCCTTTCTCCAACCCATCCTGAGTGTGAACCAAACATCTCATACCCCACAATAGTCTCTCTGGATTTAATTAGGCCCAGGCTTGTTTTTATTATTGTATTAATAGTGTTACTATATTAATATTATTATAAATAAAACATACTGAAGGAAATAGATAAATAAATTACTGTACAGTTTTTTGGGAGCATTTCCCCTAACCCCTGCCATTTAAATTATTTCTTATGGGATAATTAAGTTTGATTAACACGTTTTTTTATTTACACGGATATTCTCAAGAACGTAACTACCATGTAAATCAAGAGATGGCTACTGTACTCCCCAATCAATATCAAAAGTAACATCCAGAGCCCAATAAAAATATTATGCACTTTTGTTTTGTAGACTTGCATAAATAATACTACAAGTTGTACCTCTCTAGTCCGGCAACCTCGGGACCTGACTGGTGCCGGACCATGGAATTTTCCGGACCATGGAAATTCACCCTTTTTCTGGAAAGATAGTGACTTGTGCTTATGCTTGGAAGCACTAGTACCACTTTCTCTGCATCATGGTCTCTTTGAAGACATATTGAAGGGTTAAATGTCGTATAATAGCTTCTCAAATTTCGCGAGTTTTTAATTCTTAACGTATTTTATTGGAACACACAAAAAAATAAATAAATAAAAATTTTGACGGCGGAAACTTGAATTTCGACGGGTTTGAACGGCCCGCCAACGTGCAGACGACGTGCATAATCGTGTAAACAGCGTCATTTCTCTTATGTACAAAAGATTCATTATTGTTTATTACTGAATGTCTTTTTATTGAATTAATGTTTATGTGTGCAAAATGAGTAATACAATTCATTAATAATACGTAGAATATTAAAACACACGAGGAAATGACACAGCATTGTATTCGTTGATTACAAAACCAGTGACTGACTGGTTCTACATATAAAACTGAAGAAAATAAGACCTTGGTTGTAGCTGTAGTAAAATTAATATGGTTGTTTTAAGTAATGTTATTTAATGATAATAAATGAAACAATAGAAGTAGCTAACGATAACAGTAAAGAAAAAAGAGAGATCGCGTATGTAAGTGCGCACACGTGAAAACATATCATCATTACTTTACATAAGAATATGAAAGCAACACTTATTTACTGCTCATATATATTTTAATTAATGTTTCTGAATTTGTTTTTATTGAATTAATGTTTGTGTGTGCAAAATTAACAATACAATTTATTAATAATATGTGGAATATTAAAACACACGATGAGACGAGACGGCTGCCGGCATTGTTTATGTTAAAGCTTACAAAACTAGTGACTGATTGGTTCTACATATAAAACTGAAGAAAATAAGACCCTGATTGCAGCTGTAGTAAAATTAATGGAAAAAAAATTAATATGGTTGTTTGAAGTACCCGTGCTTATACCAGAGTGTAAGCTCACAATTCTTAAGACCAAATTTTTGGGCAAAAAGTTGGGGGTCGACCTCTATACGGGTAATAGTTTCGTTAGGTTGAAAAATATTTACCAGTAACTACCAGTAAACAATGGAAACGACGCACTAATGCACCACCCGCTGTGAGTGTCGGTACAGTTGCCAGGGCAGATCTCTTGCGTCATCATAGCAAGCCCAAAGTAGCCAAATCCATGGTATGGTATGCACAGGAGTATGTAAAACATAAAGTATTCATTTTTAAAAGTTATTTATAGATACATAAAGTTTTGTTAATTAAATTTGAAACATCAATATGATGTGAGTCAGGTCATCTACACACAGTTGCCAGTTTCAAAATTTTCCTTTTAAAATTTTAAGTTACCGAGTATTTCTTTTCCCAAATCGTTTTACAATACTGTAGGTAAAACAGTATACTATTGTGCAAACCCCACAGAAAAAAAATTAACAAATGAAGACACCAAAAATGTAAAAAAAAAAAATGCTGTCTGACTTGCAACACTGTTGGTAAGTCCAGGTCTTTTAGCCCGGAGAGTCGCATAAATATCTAAATTACTAGTATTTGTTTGGTGTCTTCTGTATTTTAAAATGAATACTTGTAAATTAAAGATACACGTAACATTGTATTATATAAAACATCATATTTCTGGAAAATAAGAAGCAGAAAATAGAATACACAGTAAACACAATTTCAACGTCACGTAAATTAAAGCTATAGAAAGGGCCGGTGCAAACACAAAGCCTCCACGACCAGGGGGCTCTACACGTATCATGGAAACTGATTGCGTGTTTTTCGAATCATTTTCAGTTAAAAAACTGTTACATCACAAGTGAATTAGGATAGAATATTATTGTAATACAATAGTTTTTTAACTGAAAACCATTCGAAAAGTGATTACGGTAACATCTTTTCAACGAAAGAAAGCTAAAGTCATTGTTTTTGTCACGATTTTATCCCACTTTCCACTGTAATACGTACGTCATTTCAGCAAAAATATTACATTTCCATATTCTCAGAAATAAATAGTAGTTTTGCTGAAACGTGATGTATTTCAATGTAAATTAGGATAAACTACATGACGAAAACAAAAGACTTTACCAAACCTTCCGATGTTCAAGATATGTTACTCGTTTTTTTAATAGTTTTCGGCTAAAATACTGTTATATTAGTGATATTCTATTCATACTGTGGTTGATATAATACATTCACGGAATGTAATATTTTTTGCTGAAATGACGTACGTATTACAGTGGAAAGTGGGATAAAATTGTGACGAAAACAATGACTTTTGCTTTCTTTCGTTCAAAATATGTTACCGTAATCGCTTTTCGAATGGTTTTAGTTAAACTTCTTCTGTGCTTTACAATAATATTCTATCCTAATTGACTTGAATAAATACTAAGATACAATATTTCTGAATATTTTCATTAAAATCCATCAAAATCATTTTCCTTGTCATCGTCTGCAGCACCAAACAGCTTCTCCCAGTCCTCTCCTTGAACAGGGCTAGAGGGTACGTGTTTTTTGAATCGTTTTCAGTTAAAAAACTATTACATCACACGTATATTTTACCTAAACTGCGCCTGAATGAATATATTCTCGGAAATAAATAGTAGTTTTGCTGAAACGTAATGTATTTCAATGTAAAATAGGATAAAATACATGACGAAAACAAAAGACTTTACCTAAGTTTCCGATGTTCTTGAGATGTTACTCGTTTTTTTAATAGTTTTCGGTTAAAATTCTGTTATATTACAATGATATTCCATTCATACTGTGCTTGATATAATACATTGACGGAAATGTAATATTTTTGCTGAAATTACGTACGTATTACAGTGGAAAGTGGGATAAAATCATGACGAAAACAATGACTTTTGCTTTCTTTCGTTCAAAAGATGTTACCGTAATCGCTTTTCGAATGGTTTAGTTAAAAAAACTGTTGTATTACAAAAATATTCCCTCCTAATTGACTTGAATAAATACTTGAATGGAAATATACAATATTTTTGTTGAAACTACCTGCGTTTCAGTGTAAAGTGTCGTAATAATAAATGGTAAACAAGTTTATAGAGACGTGTGTTTCTCCTGATTTTGTTGTTCCTTTACCCTCAAAAACTGAACGACTATAAGCGAGAATATCATAAATTTCACGATTTCTTGGTCATAAAATGGAATTAAACCTATATCGAAGGGGGATTATAGGCAGTATATCACGGTACCTGTAATGTTATTTAATGTTAATAAATGGAACAATATAAGTAGCTAACCATTAATGGTAAAAAAAAAAAGTGAGACTGCGCGTATGTAAGTGCGCACATGTGAAAACATATCGTCATTACTCTACATAAGAATATGAAAGCAACACTTATTTACTGCTCATATATATTGAAGGGTTAAATGTTGTACTCTGTATAGACAAGCAGAGAGAGAGAGAGAGAGCAGCCGAACTGCCGGATGTAAACAAACCTTAATTTCCCGCGGCTTTGTTTTTTTTTTAAGGGGATTAGCCCACCCGGGCATAGGTCACTGACCCACATTGGGGCCTGAGGGGCAAAAATTTAATACTCCTGTAATAATAATAATTCAGATAAGTAAAAAAAAAAAAAAAAAAAAAAAAAAAAAAAAAAAAA